>NC_057811.1:131055395-131085601 GCF_018294505.1 Triticum aestivum | reverse complement strand
CCATCTTCTGGTATATACAATACAAAAAAATACACTTCCGTGATGATACGTGTTTGTCACAGTAGGTCACGTTTTCTATCATGCATGTACATCCATGACAAATTTATGACAGAATCAAGATAGTTGATTCATCTCCAACGTATCTATAATTTTTGATTGTTCCATGCTATTATATATTCTGTTTTGGATGTTTAATGGGCTTATTTATACAGTTTTATATTATTTTTGGGACTAACCTATTAACCGGAGGCCCAGCCCAAATTGCTGTTTTCTTGCCTATTTCAGTGTTTCCAAGAAAAGGAATATCAAATGGAGTCCAAACGGAATGAAACCTTCTGGAGAGTTATTTTTGGAACGGAAGCAATCCAGGAGACTTGGAGTAGACGTCAGGGAAGCTTTGAGGTGGCCACGAGGCAGGGAGGTGCGCCCTAACCCCCTGAGCACGCCCCCACCCTCGTGGGCCCCTCGTGGCTCCCCTGACCGACTTCTTTCGCCTATATATATCCATATACCCTTAAAAACATCAGGGAGCACAATAGATTGGGAGTTCCGCCGCCGCAAGCCTCTATAGCCACCAAAAACCAATCGGACCCTGTTCCGGCACCCTGCCGGAAGGGGAATACCTCACCGGTGGCCATCTTCATCATCCCGGCGCTCTCCGTGATGAGGAGGGAGTAGTTCGCCCTCGGGGTTGAGGGTATGTACCAGTAGCTATGTGTTTGATCTCTCTCTCTCTCTCTCTCGTGTTCTTGAGGTGGTACGATCTTGATGTATCGCGAGCTGTGCTATTATAGTTGGATCTTATGATGTTTCTCCCCCTCTACTCTCTTGTAATGGATTGAGCTTTCCCTTTGAAGTTATCTTATCGGATTGAGTCTTTAAGGATTTGAGAACACTTGATGTATGTCTTGCATGTGCTTATCTGTGGTGACAATGGGATATTCACGTGATCTCCTTGATGTATGTCTTGGTGATCAACTTGCGGGTTTCGTAACCTCGTGAACTTATGCATAGGGGTTGGCACATGTTTTCGTCTTGAATCTCCGGTAGAAACTTTGGGGCACTCTTTGAAGTGCTTTGTGTTGGTTGAATAGATGAATCTAAGATGGTGTGATGCATATCGTATAATCATACCCACGGATACTTGAGGTGACATTGGAGTATCAAGGTGACAATAGGGTTTTGGTTGATTTGTATCTTAAGGTGTTATTCTAGTACGAACTCTATGATAGATCGAACGGAAAGAATAGCTTCGTGTTATTTTACTACGGACTCTTGAATAGATCGATCAGAAAGGATAACTTTGAGGTGGTTTCGTACCCTACCATAATCTCTTCGTTTGTTCTCCGCTATTAGTGACTTTGGAGTGACCCTTTGTTGCATGTTGAGGGATAGTTATATGATCCATTTATGTTATTATTGTTGAGAGAACTTGCACTAGTGAAAGTATGAACCATAGGCCTTGTTTCCTAGCATTGCAATACCGTTCACGCTCACTTTTATTACTTGTTACCTTGCTGTTTTTATATTTTCAGATTACAAATACCCATAACTATCATCCATATTGCACTTGTATCACCATCTCTTCGCCGAACTAGTGCACCTATACAATTTACCATTGTATTGGGTGTGTTGGGGACACAAGAGACTCTTTGTTATTTGGTTGCAGGGTTGTTTGAGAGAGACCATTTTCAACCTACGACTCTCATGGATTGATAAACCTTAGGTCATCCACTTGAGGGAAATTTGCTACTGTCCTAGAAACCTCTGCACTTGGAGGCCCAACAACGTTTACAAGAAGAAGGTTGCGTAGTAGACATCAAACTATTTTCTGGCGCCGTTGCCGGGGAGGTGAGTGCTTGAAGTTATATCTTTAGATCTTGCAATCGAATCTTTTAGTTTCTTGTTTTATCACTAGTTTAGTCTATAAAAGAAAACTACAAAAAAATGGAATTGAGTTTGCCTCATACGCTTCATCTTTTTAATATCTTTCGTGAGTATGATGGAAAGGAAAATTGTGCCAAAGTGTTAGAAGAAGAATGCATTAAAATGTTTGGCACTAAATCTTTGAATGATGAGCATGATTGCAATGTTGTTAGTATGAACTCCTTGAATATCCATAGTACTAATGATGATTGCACTAGTCATGATGAAAATGTCTCTTATAAGCATGTCAACTTTTGTGGAGTGCATAGAGTTTGCAAGTACACACCAATTAGGGAAAATAGATTTTGCAAGAGGCATAAGTATTTGGAAACTAAATGGTTGCAAGAGAGGCTAGATGTTTGTGCTGAAAAATTAAAATTTCTTCACCATACTTGTGAACTTTGCAATGAACATGGTCATTTAAATCTCCAATGCAAATTGTTTCATGATCGTATTGTGTCCAAAAATTGTGATGATTTGATTTCCCTTGCACATCACAATGAACTTAGTTTGCTTTTGGTTATGAAGAAATGAAACATACAACTAAGCATATTCCAGAATACAACCTTGAGAAATTCCTCGATATTGATCTAGAAGAAATTTTTATGTATTGTGCGGTGAATTGCATTGAAAATCCTTATATTGCCAATTACATAAAGAAAAGAAAAGAAATAGAGGATGAAGAGAATACTAATGAAAGGGAAGAGGCTTCCCAATATCCTCCTATTATTTCTTATGATGAATCAGGTAACGAGGAGGAGCCTTCTATCCAACCAATCTTATTAATAAGGAGCTCAAAAAAGGGGGTTAAACCCACACATGATGTGAAGAAGAAAAAGAAAAGACGGAGGAGCAAAGGTAGAAAGGTATCCCTCCCAAATGATGTTGCTCCTATTACTCATTGTGATGATTATAATTGCTATACTATTGGTGCTATCCATACTGTTAATGATGAGAGTGATTATGCTTATGATATGAAAAGGCCCAAGCTTGGGGATGCTATGTTTGATGAGAATGACATGTTTGGAAATATATTTGCTGCAATTAATGTTTGTCCCAAGCTTGGGGATGCTATTTTTAATGAAGATGATATTTTAGCCTCCCAAGTTTTGATGAGCAAATTTATTATGATGATAGCATGCCTCCTATTTATGATGGTTATATTGATGAAAGTGGGTTTGAAAGAGTGTCAACTTTAGGAAGTAATGACCCCACTATTTTGGAGGGTGTTGAATCTTATAATATTTATGAAAGTGGATTTGGAGAGGTCATGACTTTATTTAGTTATGAATCCACTATTTCAGAAGAGGTTTCAATTGATTATGATGAGAACAAAGTTGCTGCTTATGATGATTATTGTGATGATACTTATGCTATAAAAATTAGTGATGATTATATTTATAAAACTTGTCATGATTATGAGTACCCTTTTTCTGAACATTATTCTTTCAATGTGGAAACAATTTATAGTATTCGGGTTTCTTATGATACTCCTACTATTCCGAATGAGAAGAATTTTGCTTATGTGGAGAGTAATAAATTTTCTATGCTTATATATCATGAAAAGAATGCTTTATGTGATAGTTATATTTTTGAATTCATTCATGATGCTACTGAAAATTATTATGAGGGAGGAACATATGCTTGTAGGAGTTGCAATAATATCAAGTTTCCTCTCTATGTGCTTAAAGTTTTAAAGTTATGCTTGTTTTGCCTTCCTATGCTAGTTGATTATTGTTCCCATAAGTTGTTTGCTCACAAAATCCCTATGCATAGGAAGTGGGTTAGACTTAAATGTTCTAGTTATATTCTTCATGATGCTCTCTTTATGTTTCAATTCTTATCTTTTATGTGAGCATCATTGAAATCATCATGCCTAGCTAGGGGCGTTAAACTTTAGCGCTTGTTGGGAGGCAACCCAATCTTAATTTTTTCCTTGCTTTTTGTTCCTGTTTAGTAATAAATAATTCATCTAGCCTCTGGTTAGATGTGGCTTTATGTTTTAATTAGTGTTTGTGCCAAGTAGAACCTTTGGGAAGACTTGGGTGAAGTCTTTATGATCATGCTGTAAAAAACAGAAACTTCAGCACTCACGAGATTAGCTACAACTTTTTACTGGAGAGTGCTATTTAGTTGATTATTTTTTAAGATGATTAATGACAAATTCCTCAGGTCCACCAATTTATTTCAGAATTTTCGGAGTTACAGAAGTATTCGAGTGATATAGATTACTACAGACTGTTCTGTTTTTGACAGATTCTGTTTTCATTGTGTTGTTTGCTTATTTTGATGAATCTATGAGTAGTATCGGAGGGTATGAACCATAGAGAAGTTGGAATACAGTAGATATTACATCAATATGAATTTAGAATGAGTTCACAACAGTACCTAAGTGGTGATTTATTTTCTTATACTAACGGAGCTTACGAGTTTTCTGTTGAGTTTTGTGTTGTGAAGTTTTCAAGTTTTGGGTAAAGATTCGATGGACTATGGAATAAGGAGTGGCAAGAGCCTTAGCTTGGGGATGCCCAAGGCACCCCAAGGTAATATTCAAGGATGACCAAGAGCCTAAGCTTGGGGATGCCCTGGAAGGCATCCCCTCTTTCGTCTTCGTTCATCGGTAACTTTACTTGGAGCTATATATTTATTCACCACATGATATGTGTTTTGCTTGGAGCATCATTTTATTTTCTTTTGTTTTGCTTGCTGTTTGAATAAAATACCAAGATCTGAAATTCTTAAATGTTAGAGAGTCTTCACATAGTTGCATGATTATTCGACTACTCATTGATCTTCACTTATATCTTTCGGAGTAGTTTGTCATTTGCTCTAGTGCTTCACTTATATTTTAGAGCACGACGATAGATTTATTCTGAAGAAATATATGAACTCTCATGCTTCACTTATATTATTTTGAGAGTCTTTAGAACAGCATGGTAATTTGCTTTGGTTATAAATTTAGTCCTAATATGATGGGCATCCAAGAGGGATATAATAAAAACTTTCATATAAAGTGCATTAAATACTATGAGATGTTTGATTCCTTATGATTGTTTTGAGATATGAAGATGGTGATATTAGAGTCATGCTAGTTGAGTAGTTGTGAATTTGAGAGATACTTGTGTTAAAGTTTGTGATTCCCGTAGCATGCACGTATGGTGAACCGTTATGTGATGAAGTCGGAGCATGATTTATTTTTTATTGTCTTCCTTATGAGTGGCGGTCGGGGACGAGCGATGGTCTTTTCCGACCAATCTATCCCCCTAGGAGCATGCGCGTAGTACTTTGTTTCGATAACTAATAGATTTTTGCAATAAGTATGTGAGTTCTTTATGACTAATGTTGAGTCCATGGATTATACGCACTCTCACCCTTCCACCATTGCTAGCCTCTCTAATACCGCGCACCTTTCGCCGGTATCATACACTCACCATATACCTTCCTAAAAACAGCCACCATACCTACCTATTATGGCATTTCCATAGCCATTCCGAGATATATTGCCATGCAACTTACCACCGTTCCGTTTATTATGACACACTCCATCATTGTCATATTGCTTTGCATGATCATGTAGTTGACATCATATTTGTGGCAAAGCCACCGTTCATAATTCTTCCATACATGTCACTCATGAGTCATTGCACATCCCGGTACACCGCCGGAGGCATTCATATAGAGTCATATCTTGTTCTAAGTATTGAGTTGTAATCCTTGAGTTGTAAGTAAATAAAAGTGTGATGATCATCATTATTAGAGCATTGTCCCATGTGAGGAAAGGATGATGGAGACTATGATTCCCCCACAAGTCGGGATGAGACTCCGGACGAAAAAAATAAAAAAAATAAAAAAAGGCCATAAAAAAGAGAAAAGGCCCAAATAAAAAAAATAAAAAATGGGAGAAAAAGAGAGAAGGGACAATGCTACTATCCTTTTACCACACTTGTGCTTCAAAGTAGCACCATGATCTTCATGATAGAGAGTCTCCTATGTTGTCACTTTCATATACTAGTGGGAATTTTACATTATAGAACTTGGCTTGTATATTCCAATGATGGGCTTCCTCAAAATGCCCTAGGTCTTCGTGAGCAAGCGAGTTGGATGCACACCCACTTAGTTTCTTTTGTTGAGCTTCCATACACTTATAGCTCTAGTGCATCCGTTGCATGGCAATCCCTACTCACTCACATTGATATCTATTGATGGGCATCTCCATAGCCCGTTGATACGCCTAGTTGATGTGAGACTATGTTCTCCTTTTTTGTCTTCTCCACAACCACCATTCTATTCCACCTATAGTGCTATGTCCATGGCTCACGCTCATGTATTGCGTGAAGATTGAAAAAGTTTGCGAACATCAAAAGTATGAAACAATTGCTTGGCTTGTCATCGGGGTTGTGCATGATTTAAATATTTTGTGTGATGAAGATAGAGCATAGCCAGACTATATGATTTTGTAGGGATAGCTTGCTTTGGCCATGTTATTTTGAGAAGACATGATTGTTTTGTTAGTATGCTTGAAGTATTATTGTTTTCATGTCAATATTAAACTTTTGTCTTGAATCTTATGGATCTGAATATTCATGCGACAATAAAGAAGATTACATTGATAAATATGTTAGGTAGCATTCCACATCAAAAATTCTGTTTTTAATCATTTACCTACTCGAGGACGAGCAGGAATTAAGCTTGGGGATGCTGATACGTCTCCAACGTATCTATAATTTTCTATTGTTCCATGCTATTATATATTCTGTTTTGGATGTTTAATGGGCTTATTTATACACTTTATATTATTTTTGGGACTAACGTATTAACCGGAGGCCCAGCCCAAATTGATATTTTCTTGCCTATTTCAGTGTTTCGAAGAAAAGGAATATCAAACGGAGTCCAAACGGAATGAAACCTTCGGGAGAGTTATTTTTGGAACGGAAGCAATCCAGGAGACTTGGAGTAGACGTCAGGGAAGCTTCAAGGTGGCCACGAGGCAGGGAGGCGTGCCCTACCCACCTGGGCGCGCCACCACCCTCGTGGGCCCCTCGTGGCTCCCCTGACCGACTTCTTTCGCCTATATATATCCATATACCCTAAAAACATCGGGGAGCACAATAGATCGGGAGTTCCGCCGTCGCAAGCCTCTGTAGCCACCAAAAACCAATCGGGACCCTGTTCCGGCACCCTGCCGGAGGGGGAATCCCTCACCGGTGGCCATCTTCATCATCCCGGCGCTCTCCATGATGAGGAGGGAGTAGTTCACCCTCGGGGCTGAGGGTATGTACCAGTAGCTATGTGTTTGATCTCTCTCTCGTGTTCTTGAGGTGGTACGATCTTGATGTATCGCGAGCTTTGCTATTATAGTTGGATCTTATGATGTTTCTCCCCCTCTACTCTATTGTAATGGATTGAGTTTTCCCTTTGAAGTTATCTTATCGGATTGAGTCTTTAAGGATTTGAGAACACTTGATGTATGTCTTGCATGTGCTTATCTATGGTGACAATGGGATATTCACGTGATCTCCTTGATGTGTGTCTTGGTGATGAACTTGCGGGTTCCGTACCCTCGTGAACTTATGCATAGGGGTTGGCACACGTTTTCGTCTTGACTCTCCGGTAGAAACTTTGGGGCACTCTTTGAAGTACTTTGTGTTGGTTGAATAGATGAATCTGAGATTGTGTGATGCATATCGTATAATCATACCCACGGATACTTGAGGTGACATTGGAGTATCTAGGTGACATTAGGGTTTTGGTTGATTTGTATCTTAAGGTGTTATTCTAGTACGAACTCTATGATAGATTGAACGGAAAGAATAGCTTCGTGTTATTTTACTACGGACTCTTGAATAGATCGATCAGAAAGGATAACTTTGAGGTGGTTTCGTACCCTACCATAATCTCTTCGTTTATTCTCCGCTATTAGTGACTTTGGAGTAACTCTTTGTTGCATGTTGAGGGATAGTTATATGATCCAATTATGTTATTATTGTTGAGATAACTTGCACTAGTGAAAGTATGAACCCTAGGCCTTGTTTCCTAGCATTGCAATACCGTTCACGCTCACTTTTATTACTTGTTACCTTGCTATTTTATATTTTCAGATTACAAATACCCGTATCTATCATCCATATTGCGCTTGTATCACCATCTCTTTGCCGAACTAGTGCACCTATACAATTTACCATTGTATTGGGTGTGTTGGGGACAAAAGAGACTCTTTGTTATTTGGTTGCAGGGTTGTTTGAGAGAGACCATCTTCAACCTACACCTCTCACGGATTGATAAACCTTAGGTCATCCACTTGAGGGAAATTTGCTACTGTCCTACAAACCTCTGCACTTGGAGGCCCAACAACGTCTACAAGAAGAAGGTTGCATAGTAGACATCAATAGTCATACATGTGCTGTCATAGAAGTGTTCCATGACATTACCAAAATTATCATCAGGGAAGTGTCCATTTCCATGACGATAAATCATGCGTCACAGAAGTGCTTTCGTCAAGGCTGACCGACACGTGGAATCCACCGTAATGGAACACCGTTAAGCTATCGGGTCCGGTTTTGGATCCGGTAACCCCTTAACAGCCCCGACCAATGGGGATTTTCCACGTGTAAAATCATCATTGGCTGGAGGAAATACGTGTCGGCTCACCGTTCGGACAGATGTTATCCACTCATTGGACCCAAAGCGCCTATGATACGTCCACACGTGGCACGGCCCAACAGAGGCCCATTCCTGTGAAAAGGACGGCATGTTCGCATATAGCCCATTTATAGCCCACTAACCGAGGGCCCGTTTACGGCCTATCCGAATTAGGCCCAGTAGCGTCATCTGGGCCGTCCAATATAATTCCAGCCCGTTTTAACTTCCGGCCCATGTATGTCCCATGACGTCTTTCGGCCCATATGAGGCCCTTAGTAACTCTCGGCCCATTAACGGCCCGTGGTAAAACTGGCCCGTAATGAACAGTGTATCACTTTATACCCATTAACGACACATGGTGAAACTGGTCCGTATACAGTGTATCACTTCATACCCATTAATGACCCATTATTCCGTTGGGCCATTTCCAGCCCATGTTATCTTTCAGCCGTCTCAGGTCCCATTTATTCTTGGGCTCATTTCCAGCATTCGGTTACTTACGGCCTGTTACTGTCATTTTCTGCTTGTGAGCCAAATTCAGCCCGTGGTTACAGTCGGCCCGTTAATACGTTGGGCCGTTTTCATGTAAAAAAAACCCGTTGGGCTGTTTTCATAGTTATCAAATATAGCCTATTAACGGCCCGTTATTGTCCATGAATAGTATGGCCCGTGATTGGCGAAATGATGATATGCCCCATAGAAGGCCCATGGATCGTACGGCCCGTAGAAGGCTGATACGTCTCCAACGTATCTATAATTTATGAAGTATTCATGCTATTATATTATCCTTCTAGGATGTTTTATATGCATTTATATGCTATTTTATATGATTTTTGGGACTAACCTATTAACCTAGAGCCCAGTGCCAGTTTCTGTTTTTTCCTTGTTTTTGAGTTTTATAGAAAAGGAATACCAAACAGAGTCCAATTGACGTGCCAATTTTTGATGATTTTTTCTGGACCAAAAGAAGCCCCCGGAGTAAAAGAGTTGGGCCAGGAGAGTCCTGGGCTGCCCACGAGGGTGGGGGGCGTGCCCACCCCCCTGGGCGTGGGCCCCTACCTCATGGACAACCCGGAGACCCCCCTGACGTGATACCTACGCCAAAAAATCCTATAAATACTGAAACCTCCAGAGAATAGAATAGATCGGGAGTTCCGCCGCCGCAAGCCTCTGTAGCCACCAAAAACCAATCGGGACCCTGTTCCGGCACCCTGCTGGAGAGGGGATCCCTCACCGGTGGCCATCTTCATCATCCCGGCGATCTCCATGACGAGGAGGGAGTAGTTCACCCTCGGGGCTGAGGGTATGTACCAGTAGCTATGTGTTTGATCTCTCTCTCTCTCGTGTTCTTGATTTGGCACGATCTTGATGTATCACGAGTTTTGCTATTATAGTTGGATCTTATGATGTTTCTCCCCCTCTACTCTCTTGTAATGGATTGAGTTTTCCCTTTGATGTAATCTTATCGGATTGAGTCTTTAAGGATTTGAGAAAACTTGATGTATGTCTTGCCATGCTTATCTGTGGTGACAATGGGATATCACGTGATCCACTTGATGTATGTTTTGGTGATCAACTTGCGGGTTCCGCCCATGAACCTATGCATAGGGGTTGGCACACGTTTTCGTCCTGACTCTCCGGTAGAAACTTTGGGGCACTCTTTGAGGTTCTATGTGTTGGTTGAATAGATGAATCTGAGATTGTGTGATGCATATCGTATAATCATACCCACGGATACTTGAGGTGACATTGGAGTATCTAGGTGACATTAGGTTTTTGATTGATGTGTGTCTTAAGGTGTTATTTGACTACGAACTCTAGGGCTGTTTGTGACACTTATAGGAATAGCCCAATGGATTGATCGGAAAGAATAACTTTGAGGTGGTTTCGTACCCTACCATAATCTCTTCGTTTGTTCTCTGCTATTAGTGACTTTGGAGTGACTCTTTGTTGCATGTTGAGGGATAGTTATATGATCCAATTATGTTATTATTGTTGAGAGAACTTGCACTAGTGAAAGTATGAACCCCAGGCCTTGTTTCCTAGCATTGCAATACCGTTTACGCTCACTTTTATCATTAGTTACCTTGCTGTTTTTATAATTTCAGATTACAAAAACCTATATCTACCATCCATATTGCACTTGTATCACCATCTCTTCGCCAAACTAGTGCACCTATCCAATTTACCATTGTATTGGGTGTGTTGGGGACACAAGAGACTCTTTGTTATTTGGTTGCAGGGTTGTTTGAGAGAGACCATCTTCATCCTACGCCTCACGCGGATTGATAAACCTTAGGTCATCCACTTGAGGGAAATTTTCTACTGTCCTACAAACCTCTGCACTTGGAGGCCCAACAACGTCTACAAGAAGAAGGTTGCGTAGTAGACATCAAGCAGTTTTCTGGCGCCGTTGCCGGGGAGGTGAGTGCTTGAAGGTATATCTTTAGATCTTGCAATCGAATCTTTTTGTTTCTTGTTTTATCACTAGTTTAGTCTATAAAAGAAAACTAAAAAAATGGAATTGAGGGTGCCTCATATGCTTCATCTTTTTAATGTCTTCCGTGAAAATAAGGATTCCGATAATTGTGCTCAATTGCTAGAGGAAGAATGCATTAAAATGTTTGGCACTAAATCTTTGAATGATGAGCATGATTGAAATGTTGTTAGTATGAATTCTTTGAATACCCATGATGCTAATGATATGCAAAGCCACAAGCTTGGGGATGCTATGTTTGATGAAGATGATATTTTTTGTCCCCCAAGTTTTGATGAGCAAATTTGTTATGATGAAAGCATGCCTCCTATTTATGATGATTATTGTGATGACACGTATGCTATAAAGAATACATATAACCATGAAACTTGTCATCATGATTATAGTTTTCAATTGGATTATGCTTCACATGATAGTTATTTTGTTGAGTTTGCTCCCACTATTCCGAATGAGAAGAATTTTGCTTATGTGGAGAGTAGTAAAATTTCTATGCAAGTAGATCATGAAAAGAATGCTTTATGTGCTGTTATATTGTTGAATTCGTTCATGATGCTACTGAAAATTATTATGAGGGAGGAATATATGCTTGTAGGAGTTGCAATAATATCAAGTTTCCTCTCTATGTGTTGAAAATCTTGAAGTTATGCTTGTTTTACCTTCCTATGCAAGTTGATTCTTGTTCACATAAGTTGTTTGCTCGCAAAATCCCTATGCATAGGAAGTGGGTTAGACTTAAATGTGCTAGTCATATTCTTCATGATGCTCTCTTTATGTTTCGATTCTTATCTTTTATGTGAGCATCATTGAAATCATCATGCCTAGCTAGGGGCGTTAAACGTTAGCGCTTGTTGGGAGGAAACCCAATTTTATTTTTGTTCCTTGCTTTTCATTCCTGTTTAGTAATAAATAAATCATCTAGCCTCTGGTTAGATGTGGTTTTAATTAGTGTTTGTGCCAAGTAAGACCTATAGGATCTTCTTGGATGATAGTTATTTGATCTTGCTGAAAAAGTCAGAAACTTTCTGCTCACGAAAACAATTGTTAAAAATCACAAGAACGTGATAAAATACTGATTCCAATTGAAGTAAATCAATAAAAAATTATCTAGGTCGTACTATTTTGGTAGATTTTTCTGAGTTCCAGAAGTTTGCGTTTGATGCAGATTACTACAGACTGTTCTGTTTTTGACAGATTCTGTTTTCTATGTGTTGTTTGCTTATTTTGATGAATCTATGAGTAGTATCGGAGGGTATGAACCATAGAGAAGTTGGAATACAGTAGATATTACACCAATATGAATTTATAATGAGTTCACAACAGTACCTAAGTGGTGATTTATTTTCTTATACTAACGGAGCTTACGAGTTTTCTGTTAAGTTTTGTGTTGTGAAGTTTTCAAGTTTTGGGTAAAGATTCGATGGACTATGGAATAAGGAGTGGCAAGAGCCTAAGCTTGGGGATGCCCAAGGCACCCCAAGGTAATATTCAAGGACAACCAAGAGCCTAAGCTTGGGGATGCCCCGTATGGCATCCCCTCCTTCGTCTTCGTTCGTCGGTAACTTTACTTGGAGATATATTTTTATTCACCACATGATATGTGTTTTGCTTGGAGTGTCATTTTATTTTCTTTTGTTTTGCTTGCTCTTTCAATAAAATACCAAGATCTGAAATTCTTTAATGAGAGAGAGTCTTCACATAGCTACATAATTATTTAACTACTCATTGATCTTCACTTATATCTTTTTGGAGTAGTTTGTCATTTACTCGTGTGCTTCACTTATATCCTATGAGTAAATGGTTGAATGATTTGAATGTCATAAATCTGAAATTATATATGTTTCAGATGCCTTTCCCATGGGGAGTAATGCCTTCACATATAAGAAGTAGAGGTGGTAAATTTATTGAAGGTTAGCAAACATTGTATTGGTCACTTGAACAATTCATGAAAGAATATTGAAGGGAGAGAGATTTCACATATAAATATACTATCTTGGGCATCTTCTATGATTGTGATCCCCATTAATTATTTTCAAACTTGATCAAATTATTTGAAGTTGGACAAGGAAGACAACATAATGAGTTATGCTTGGGTATATTTGTATAGAAGTTATATTGTTATGGATCCTCTAACATGTGGTGCTTGCTATTTAGAATCCTTTGCTAGAAAAAATATCTGTACTAAGCGGGAATACTGCTTGTGCATCCAAATTCCTTGAACCAAGTTTCTTCCATGAGTGTCCACCATATCTACCTATATGCGGTATTTACCTGCCGTTCCAAGTAAATTTGCATGTGCCAAACTCTAAACCTTCAAATAATAATATGTTTTGTATGCCCGAATCGCTCATGTAGCGACTAGGGGCTATCAGTATCTTCCATGCTAGGTGGGTTATTCTCACGATGAGTGGACTCCGCTCATCATTCACGAGAAAATGGCTGGTAACTGGGATGCCCAGTCCTATGATCAAACGATCAAAAACAAAATCGCAAATAATTTAAACAAACTCCCCCAGGAATGTTGATAGTTGGACAACACCCGTTGTTTCAGACAAGCCGTGGAATGTGAATTTTGGTGGAGGGGGAGTAAAAACTTTACCTTTCTGCGTGGGAACCGCCTATATTGTATGTAGTATGGAAGATATTGGGAACTCTTGGTCGTTATGTTGACAATGAAAGCATACCTCTCAAAATTATTTTCATCTCTGTTTTAGCTTCGAGCTCTGGCACCTCTGCAAATCCCTGCTTCCCTCTGCGAAGGGCCTATCTTTTACTTTTATGCAAGAGTCAGTAGTATTCCTTCTCATTCCAACCTACTCTTTAGTTGGTAAGCATCATGTGATGGAAAGATCTAAGCATATATGGCCATTCAAACATATCCGAGCATGAATTATTATTGTTGACATTACCCTTGAGGTAAAAGGTTCGGAGGCGAAACATTAAGCCCCTATCTTTCTCTGTGTTCGATGAATACTATTTGTTCTAAAAATATGCTTTGAGTGGTAGCAATCATGGAAGACTAAATGATAGTTGAGTATGTGAATTTTGTTGAATCAAAGCTCTGACATAGACTCTTCCTGAAAATAAGATGAATTGTAATTGTTTGATGACTAATAACACGGTTTGTTAGTTTTCAAGAAAGTTTATGATCTATACTTTAACATGTGAATAGCTTGTTACTTGATCATGAAAAGTTTTATGAGTTGAGCTACTGTTATGACATATAATGATGCTAGAAAAGGTGATTGAAATTATCATTGATCAAACTTGTGCACCTGCTAGCATTCACACTTCATAAATTATTTCTTTTATAATTTACCTACTCAAGGACGAGCAGGAATTAAGCTTGGGGATGTTGATACGTCTCCAACGTATCTATAATTTATGAAGTATTCATGCTATTATATTATCCTTCTAGGATGTTTTATATGCATTTATATGCTATTTTATATGATTTTTGGGACTAACCTATTAACCTAGAGCCCATAGCCAGTTTCTGTTTTTTCCTTGTTTTTGAGTTTTATAGAAAAGGAATACCAAACAGAGTCCAATTGACGTGCCAAATTTTGATGATTTTTTCTGGACCAAAAGAAGCCCCCGGAGTAAAAGAGTTGGGCCAGGAGAGTCCCGAGCTGCCCACGAGGGTGGGGGGCGCGCCCACCCCCCTAGGCGTGGGCCCCTACCTCATGGACAACCCGGAGACCCCCCTGACGTGATACCTACGCCAAAAAATCCTATAAATACTGAAACCTCCAGAGAATAGAATAGATCGGGAGTTCCGCCGCCGCAAGCCTCTGTAGCCACCAAAAACCAATCGGGACCCTGTTCCGGCACCTGCCGGAGGGGGGGGGGGATCCCTCACCGGTGGCCATCTTCATCATCCCGGCGATCTCCATGACGATGAGGGAGTAGTTCACCCTCAGGGCTGAGGGTATGTACCAGTAGCTATGTGTTTGATCTCTCTCTCTCTCTCTCTCGTGTTCTTGATTTGGCACGATCTTGATGTATCGCGAGCTTTGCTATTATAGTTGGATCTTACGATGTTTCTCCCCCACTACTCTCTTGTAATGGATTGAGTTTTCCCTTTGAAGTAATCTTATCGGATTGAGTCTTTAAGGATTTGAGAACACTTGATGTATGTCTTGCCGTGCTTATCTATGGTGACAATGGGATGTCACGTGATCCACTTGATGTATGTTTTGGTGATCAACTTGCGGGTTCCGCCCATGAACCTATGCATAGGGGTTGGCACACGTTTTCGTCTTGACTCTCGGGTAGAAACTTTGGGGCACTGTTTGAGGTTCTATGTATTGATTGAATAGATGAATCTGAGATTGTGTGATGCATATCGTATAATCATACCCATGGATACTTGAGGTGACATTGGAGTATCTAGGTGACATTAGGGTTTTGGTTGATGTGTGTCTTAAGGTGTTATTTGACTACGAACTCTAGGGATGTTTGTGACTTATAGGAATAGCCCAATGGATTGATCGGAAAGAATAACTTTGAGGTGGTTTCATACCCTACCATAATCTCTTCGTTTGTTCTCCGCTATTAGTGACTTTGGAGTGACTCTTTGTTGCATGTTGAGGGATAGTTATATGATCCAATTATGTTATTATTGTTGAGAGAACTTGCACTAGTGAAAGTATGAACCCCAGACCTTGTTTCCTAGCATTGCAATACCGTTTACGCTCACTTTTATCATTAGTTACCTTGCTGTTTTTATAATTTCAGATTACAAAAACCTATATCTACCATCCATATTGCACTTGTATCACCATCTCTTCGCCGAACTAGTGCACCTATACAATTTACCATTGTATTGGGTGTGTTGGGGACACAAGAGACTCTTTGTTATTTGGTTGCAGGGTTGTTTGAGAGAGACCATCTTCATCCTACGCCTCCCACGGATTGATAAACCTTAGGTCATCCACTTGAGGGAAATTTGTTACTCTCCTACAAACCTCTGCACTTGGTGGCCCAACAATGTCTACAAGAAGAAGGTTGCATAGTAGACATCAAAGGCCCATGGATCCTACGGACCGTAGAAGGCCCATGGATCATACGGCCCGCTGGAGGCCCATGGTTACAACAGTCCGTGTGTTGCCATGATTATTTTGGCCTAGTTTCCGAAAATAGGTTATTGTGGCCACTAGAAAAACACAAAAAAAGAACTGCAGTGACTACAAGCAAACAACTAATAACAAGAAAATAAGGAAATAAATAAGCAAGCAATTAACGCTAGCCTATTACCGCTATTACACATATTACATCCACTGGGCATCAAAGTTCGCCGCCAGTGCAAATATAGGGAACAAAGCAGCATATTACATACACTGGCCGTCAAAATTGGCCACCCGTGCAAATAAACGCGGCAGCAAAACAAGAGCATACTGAAACAACTTCAGAAGAGCTCAAGAAATGTTATCCTGGGTATCCACCTTGCTGGCAATAAGCTTAGCAAGCTTATTAGCTTTGTCCTGTTTGGCGCTAAAATCCGCCAACGCTTGTTGTTGCACCAAAAAGTATGCATCTGAATGCTCCAGGGACTTCCGCAGTCCTTCCACTTCTTGTCGCAACACAGCTGATCGATGTCTTTCAGCTTGTAGTTGAGACTCAAGAAACCGAACCGATTCAGACAGTGAGTTTGAATAGCTTGTGCAAGCGGTAGTGGCCAGTAACTCGAACACTAAACCAAGACAGGACTTTGGGGTTGTCTCACTGTCTTCGAGATAGTCTTCCTTAGCCGTTTTATCAGCTTTGTTGGAGACCAACAAGGATGTGTCACTATCCTGAACCTTATCTGCATTACTTCCTTTACCATGGCTTAATAAGGCACTCTTCCCCAATATTCTGCCAGCATTCTAAAAGAAGAAACAAGAAGACACATAATAGGTTTAGCATGTACTAGTATATGAAACTCATTTCGGTGAACCAGTTCATTAGTAAGGTGGACAGGATTAAACTACCAAGTCTTCTATTGCCAAGTACTAGTACATAATAAAAGCATCAAGCAAACATATATCTATGTCCTATGGTCACTGCATTGTCTTGCCAAATCAAAATAGAGACACGGTTCAAATCATATCAGTTCAAGACAAAGCAGTAGTGAAAGAATACAAAGCGTGGGAAACTACATGGCACAACAAGATTTCAGATGGGTACCACGGGTCTACATGTACAACAACACTATTGGCTCCGTTGTGATGCTAGTAATGTGCATGATATGAGAAGTCAACTGTATACACAATTGAAATTGAAATCAACAGATCTACTGATAAGAGCAAGCCTGTTAAAGAAACATGCGTGAACATACCTGTTGTGCCATTGGAGTTTCGATTGGATCCTTCAATTTAAAAATAAGTTTGTATGAGTAAATACAGTGATACAAGAGCAAAGCAGTATGCACGATAGCAATCATAGTTAAAAAAGGCACGCCTAAGCGAGCGCTTAAGCGCGCCTAGGCTCTAGGCGTTGGCAAAACGCATTGCGCATAACTACACTTAATCTATGCATAACTGTGCATAAGCATGCGCTTTGGTCAGTAAAGTGCAAGGCGGTGGCAAAACGCACAATTAACGCCTAGCGCTTTTTTGAAGTATGATAGCAATGGAATCTTAAATTAGAACATTTGTTCTTTAGGTTTAGGCACTTGTTCTACATGAACAGAGTACAGTAAGACGCGAGAATATAGTACTTAAAAATAGAAAATGAGCTCATAGACCTTACCACATTCTTGGTTCGGGACCAGTACAGAACAAGGCGTTCCCAGCCATCGTCCAGTAAATGTGTCTCAGGAGAACGTAAGGGAATTTGATGAGTTTCTTTGCCGGTGAAGTACGTTTTCTTCAGGTAATTCCGATACTGCCACCAAGCATTCTTGAAGATAGTAGAGGTATTAGCACAGGTTACCTCATCCAGAGTTTCCAAATCGGTCCTTCTCTATAGAGAAAATGGGAAAATTTGCTGTATTATAACCATCATGGAGGTAGGATGTATGGGACAAAGCAAAGTAATTGCCATGAATAACATTACTTACACATAACTCCTGGACAAACACCTGCAACTGGCATTTTCCTTCATCTTCAGTATAATATTTCCAAGATGGGAAGATATGCACATATGATTTAACAACATCAAATGCGATAGATGCTAAACTACGGCTAGCTGGTTGTGCTTCCTCCACAGGAATAGGCGTACTAACTGGTGGAGTTGGGGTTCGCCGTGGTAGTACTGGCCCTTTGGGCACTGGAGCTGCCTTACTAACTGCTCTTGTTTGGGAGCTCTGTGGTGGAGATGGTGCTGTGTCAACAGGAACTAGGTTACTATCTGCTCGGGTTGGGGTTAGATTGGGTGAAGCTGGTTCTCTGTCCAGTCCATCGCAGTAGGGGTACAATCTGCGAGAGTTTGGGTTATGTGTGGTAGGGCTGGTTCTCGTGCATGTACAACCGGGGTGCTATCTCCACCAAGAGGTAGCATTGTTTTATTTGAAGACCGTGTTTTTAGTCCGCTAGATACTGGCATCACCCGCTCCAATTCAAATGGCTGATAAACAGGAAACATAGTTGAATGTACAGACATTGTATGAGAGACAGATGCAATAGATAGTGTGGAAAAAAGAAGACATGAAATAGATGACATGTATATTGTTTAACTAAAACGGATAGCATGACATAATTTCATATATATGATGTCTATCTAAACTGGATAGCATAGCATAACATAATTGAAAGATATGATGAATAACTAAACAGGATCGCATGACATAATTCACCTACATGTTATCTAAGTAATTAGGATCGCATCATTTAATTCACATATATGATTTATATGCTAAACAGAGGGCATTCGATATGATGTCTGAACTAAGAACATGGTGTTGAATATTGTGTATATGATGTCTAAGCTATGAAATGCAAGACACCATATGCATGATATGAGCAGTATAACCGTGCCAAGTTAGAGCATACACCTCGGTGGGGGAATACGACCGGTCATCTGTCTCTGAATCCATCTCTGAGGAGCTATCAGGACCCAACAAGAGATATGCTTCGACAGGTAGCACTGTCTGCTCTGAAGGCCTTGTTTTCACTCCAGATTATTCAATCTCCCACCCAAATGGCTGATTCACAGGAAGAGTAGTTTAATGTACAAACATTGTCGACAAATGGAAATGTAATGAAGAAAAGGATGGGCAAGATATCATTCAAATATATGATGCCTGGTTAAACAGGATGGCATTGCACATTTCACATATATTATGGCTGGCTAAAAGACATGAGACTGCATAATTCCCATATATGATATAGAAACTAAACAAGTGGCGACAGAACATGTCTAAACTAAGCAGATGACATATATGATGTCAAAAGTAGGCACTGCAAGGAAACATATGTATGATATGACTAAAATCATCATGCCAAGGTAGAGCAAACACCTTGGGGGGTAAATAGGAGTGGTCAGCGGCATCTGAATCCGCCTCAGAACAGATATCTTCCTCTGGATTACAATCTGGAGAGGGGTGGGGAGGGTTTGCCATTGAACCCACCATGGAGCGATGTCTGCATGACATTGTATTGCCGCGCAAAACTCTTCTCTTTTTCTCTACATGTTCAACATGACTGTGTACAATATCCGACATGCATACAAAAAAATATGGTGAGATTATGTAAGGAGACCATGCAGAAATTTAGAGTGATGGTAACAACCAGTGGATGGATCCAAAAATAATGATAGCAGGCTGATGATTGCTTTAATTTAATAAAAAGACAGACGATGATTGATTTACTATTTGTTTCCCACCCAAGATGAACAACATAGGCATACCCTAGGTGAACCAGATATTAGACAGAGATACTATTCATTGCTTCCTCGATATGTGCCCCACAACTAATTTAGAACTCAAGTTTGAACATTAATTTGGATCTGACTTGGAGTCCAAGAGGTGAACAAGACGATAAAGTAGCAGGTAATTTTAAGCAATGCATAACATAAGCAGAAACAAAAGAGTGCGACCTCTCTTGTGGACCCGTGTACTCCTCAGGTCCATCTGCTAAGTCGATTATGGTGATGCCATTGCGGTGGGTGCCGGCGGTAGGGAAGGAGATCTGAGGCGGCGAAAGACGGTCAGGAGTCGTGATGTCTGGTTTGGTGGATGTTTCTGTCGATGGAGCAGCTCAGGTGAGGTGGACGATGTCGCGGCAGGAGTAGGACAAACCACACAAAGTTCCCTTCGACACCTACCTGTAACTGAAGTAATTCTATAAGGGCTCATTTGGCTTGCATGATTCAAAAAACGCAGGGATAGGAAAAACTTCATAATAGGATAGGAATGCACATGGTAAACAGAGCATTTGTAAACACAGGATTTTTGTCAACTTGGGTGTTTGGTTTACAGGAATTGGAAGAGCAGAGGAATGCAAAGAAACATGGCCAAAATAAAGTGAAACCATATGAAAGCGTGTACAATTAGAATGTTATTCTGCCACTAATGCACTTGGTCTTGTTTTCATGCATAGGATTTTGAAAAGTAGGTCCAGGTGGATGTTTTGCTTCATTCCTTTCAGCAAAATGCATGAATGATTGAATAGTAGAGTGCCATTGGAAAATTCCCTATTGCTATGTTTTTCCGTTGAACCAAAATAGCCCTAATGGATCGACATGAATGTATAGTAATAAGTGATGCAACAAGTGTACAACCTCTTTGCCGTAGCCGTGTCGACCTCAGCATCATTGGGTTGGTCACTGAAGCAGTTGAGGCACAGGTGGCTATCGAAGGTGTGGAGGAAGATCTGAGGAATCTGTAGATGGCGTCCAGGGCACTGCTCTGTTGTGATGGATCGTTCTGCCGTTGGAGCAGCTCCTGTGAGCCGTAAGATGTCAAGGCTGAAGCAGCACAAGACAGACATCGTCAATCTCAAGTGGGATTCTAATAGCATCTCCAATAGATGATGTAAAATAGATGTAAAATTTACATCACCAAAAACCACCTGACTACAACAGATGAGGTAAAAACTGTTGACTCTGAACTTAACTGTCGAAACTAAAATTTACTATGGAATCTGAATGTTACGGTCGAAACTGAACACAATGGTAGCAGAGAGGCACTTGACATGTAGTTTAGGAAGGGCCTGCAGTTCATCCTCAACCTGCAGCTCCCTGAGCTGCCAGCCACCACCGGCCGAACCGCCGGCCCCAGCGCCGCCTCGCCGCCCCGAAACAACTCCCCACCGCCGGTCCACCGCCGCCCCGGCCAGCCCTCTAGGCCCCCCGCCCCCAACCTGAACCCTAAGATAGATAGTGGGGTACCTCTCTGGCGAGCCCCCGTCCCCGCTACGGGTGGTTCTTCCTTAACTCCGGCGAGCTCCCCCCACCCCCTGAAAATTGACTGACCCAAAAGTCGATTCAGTCAACTGAAGTGTAGCTAAATCGGAGCAGAGCAGCAGCACGAGCGAGGGGGAGAGAAGCAGCAGCGTGAGCGAGTGAGTGAGAGACGAAGCAGCAGCAGCTGGGCGAGCGAGTGATCGAGCGAGAGCCGGAGCAGCAGCAGCAGCAGCGTGACCGAGCGAGAGCCGGAGCAGCAGCAGATCCGGCTGGTATGGACGTTGCCGCCGAAGGGGCCTCACACTGGGGGAGAGCCGCCGTGGAGATGTCGCCCGCGGCGCCGGCTTCAAGGTAGCCGCTCCATGAGGGTGCGGGATGGAGCACCGTCGGCGCTGGGAGGTCGAGTTAAGGAGAAGGTGCGATGCGATGAGTGTACAACCTCTTTGGTGGCGCCGAGTAGGCCTCGGCTTCGTCCGAGGAGTCGGTGAGGATGCTGCGGTTCCGGTGGAGCAGGTTAAGGCGGCGCTGTGGGGATGGAGCAGCCGCGATAGACGAGGCGATCGTCGGAGCAACTCCTTGGAGGTGGAGGACGGGGCGGCTGAACCGGCAGGACGACGAGATGGACGACGGATCCTCATCCGGGGAGGTGGACAAGGGACGTCGAGCTGTTGCGGTGGACGATGTCGTTGGGGAAGAGGCTCCGGCTGGGCAGCGGTGAGCTTGCGGACGGAGGAGGGTGGGGTTTCACGGCTGGAGCGGAGAGGTTATGGTGGCCTGGGATTTCGAATGGCAAAAAGGAGGCGATGGGAGGTGGTGAACCATGACTTAGGGATGCGCTTGTCCCAAATGTAGGGTGTGTTACAAAAGTACTCCCACCGATTTAAACTAGTGGCCCTTTCGGATCAGGGTTAGAAGGGGGACTTCGCGTGTCGGGATTTGGCAGCTGGAGGGAGTTTTCGCGCGCGTTGTAATTTCGGGATAGCAAGGCACGGGTTGTCAAGGCGCCAGTTTTGGGAGCACGATATCTGAATTTTTGGGATATAACAAGGCGCGGGTTGAATTTTAGGGACAAGCCTAACGTGTAATATTGTACTTGTACGTACCAAATCAATTCACACTTCCCTCAACCAAAAAGAAAACAAAAAAATAAAACTATTCACACCACACAAAGAGAGAGTCTTGCCCCGTTTTACTATAAAAATGCTATTCAAAGCTACTCCGTCCTTCGATCTATATAGGGCCTAATGCGTTTTTCGATGCTAACTTTGACCAAATATTAGAGCAATAATATATGACATGCAACTTACACAAAGCACACCGTTAAATTCGTCTGTGAATGGTTCTTTCAATGATATAATTTTCACATTGTGCATGTCATGTACTATTAATCTTGTCAATAGTCAAAGGCGGTCTTAAAAAATGCATTACACCCTATATAGATGGAAGGAGGGAGTATGAATCCATGTTATGTCCAATTAAATTTTTTCGCTTGCTGTATAATGCATGTAACCTACTCATACCAACATTTTAGTGCATTCCAAATGTCTATACTACTGCTGCAATTCGAACTGAATTTGAATTCGTTTCTCTATTTTAATAAGAATGTAAAATCATGATTGTTGACAACTTCAACCATCATTCGTGTATTACCTTAATAACACACCACATGATTACTATAGAGATAGATATGAACTATGTGTACTACAGGAACTCAAATTCTATTTTTTGAATACACTTGATGTTGATTCCAAATAATAGTACATTTGATGTACTAACTATATATTCATAATCTAAACCATGTTCCATACGTACACCGTGTTTATCACACATAGTATAGTGCCCCGCCCCCTACATTATGACAAGTATTTAGACCTGAGCTGCAAAAGCCACACATTAGCCCAAATTATGATCAATGTTCTATATATTATACGCAGTACTAGCAAGATGCCCATGTGTTCCATAGAACATCAACATGATCAAGGGGAGGCCTAATTTGCAAATATGGAGAGGGGTGTCGGTATATTTTTTCAAAATTGCCATAGTTTCCTTCCTATCCGTCAGATATAAATCGGACGGCCTATATTGCAGGATGGCAGGCACACCATCATCAACAACTCTGTTTTTATAAGAGTAGAGATAAAATATATTATATGTAGTATAACATGTTCATAACCACACCATGTGTATCACCGTTATATATATTCACACATGCGTCGGTTTAAAATACTATGATAAATTCTTCAAATATCCGAATTCACTCTTTATAATGAAGTATGATCTCTATTCGTCTTTTACACCCACACAATCCTCTTATCTTTGTAGCTAGTGCTAACTTTCTCTCGTGCATGCACACGCCCGCATCCCTCTCACCCTCCCTCAACATTGTCTAGCTCCATCGTGCAAATTCTTCTTTTCACTTTAGGTCGTTCACCCATGGTGTGTGTAGGCCCCCCAGCTCCTTCTTTATGGCACACATCGATCAATATGCCTCTTTAGCCAGGTGTGCCTAGCACAAACACAAGCTTCCCCTCTTCTCTTATCACCGTCCATGCCTCACTCCCACCACTCTTTTCATCGATCTCGTACTCGCACACTCCTTCCCCCTCGATATAGTATGACTCTCGCACCACCTCCTAGATGCATCCCTCTCTCTCTATCCTTCTCCCCGTGCCTCATTTGCTTCTAACACACACATGCATGTATACCGATCGATCTCCCAACATATACCTAGGTCGACTGTAACTATTCCCCCCCATCGATCGACGTACCTCACAAGTTATGTCTCTCCTTTCTCTGACAAAGGACGATTGATCTTCCTATGTAGTTATGTCTGCTTACCACAGCCATATCGTCCCCCCTCATCATTCGTGCATGCCTCCTGACCCGTCTCTCACACGCACGTGCACAGACAGGCAGCCATCCCCTCTCTTATTGATATTGCAGGCGTGCCCTCCGGTTGTCTAGCAAGCCTATCCCACCATTTGTTAGAAGCAACTCCACTACCACCCCCTCCAACACTCTAGCTCTGTCTCTCTCCCAACCTTATTCCTCTCCTACACATATGCATGGATGCCGACCGATCTCCCTTAATACATGAGGTAGGCCTCTCTCCTCCTCCACACATACACTAGCCATTGTACCTCTATAGTTAATTAGACCTCCCTCCCCCCACCACACACCGATAGTCGAGAGCTGTAGGTAGGTATCCATGCCACAGAGACAAACTGCACCTGTCCCCTCTCACGTTCTAGTAGGCCAGCCACTCTATATCTTTGACGTGGGCACACACAAATTCGATGGCACTCTTTATCGATCGCGCGCGCGCGCACACACACATCATCCCTCTCTTCGATTCTATGGACACCTCAAGCCGATGATACCTCCACTCTTTTCTCGTGGATCGCCCCCTCTATATATGATATATCCAGGACTCTATTTCACACACAATGCATATGTTACATTTTTTGATTGACCCCCCCAAAAACTCTCACGAACCCACACACTATATCTCTCTACGTTTGTATCTCTCTCACACAACCCCACATAGGTGGTGTATGTATAGAAGAAGAGAATAGGTGCACCGTGCACGTACTCACGCTTCGTGCCCAGCCACACCCGCGCGGGTACACGGTGGAGCTCATTTCTGTACGAAATGGCAGCCCACGTGCTAATTTGAATGCGTGTAGCAGTTGTTTACCTACGGAGGTCGTGTACCACGCGTGCATGAAACAAAGTTCGACTTGATGCGTTGGCGCGTTATTTTTAAATAAAGTTATAACGCTCAATGGCACGTACATAGAATATAAAACGATTTTAATGGAGAAAAAGGTAGTCCGCTCCACTATATACAATGGAGCCTGCCTGCCTGGTTTGTCTCTCTTCAGAGTATCTCACACAAGGCTGCGGTGGCCTCTCTCTCTCTCACAGTTGGTCACTGATCCGGCCGCATCCCGTCCGCCGGCGGAAAGGGAGGACGTGCATCATTTCTCCGTTCGACAGCGCCGAGGCAGCACGTCCCGATCTGCAGTACACGATGTTCTCTCTGACCAAGCTCCGGCGCGGTAGGGCCTACGCCACCTGCTCGCTGTCGTAGTATGGGTAGATTTCGCCCACCGCCGCTCACCTAGTTACATCCCGACGATCTCCAGGTATCCCCTCCAGCCTTGCTCCACTGCCCGTCTTCCCACGTCGCTGCATGTGGATCTTCCATAGTTCTTTGCCCAAAACGTAGCTCATCCGGCGTACTTTCCATATTGTAATCTCATCCTCACACCGTTTTAGACAAACACAACTGTGTTGTTATCTTCCCTTAGGACAAGGAATATGCTTCTTTTTTGTCGTCGCATGTGTCATCAACTGTTATTGGCCAGTAATTGTTTCCTTTCTATCTCTTTTTTTGCAAACAGGGCTATCCATTTCACCTCGTTGCTATTGCGAACTTTTGGTGAACTGCACAAATCACTTTTTTCTTAAGAGTGTTTTGTGCAGTTCTACCAAAATGTCACACGGGCAACGTCTCTACATTTCAGTGCGACTGCACAAAGGAAGATTGGTTTTGCTCTATCCTCCTCATCCAACTCCGAGCCTAATCTTCTCCAACTAGTTAGTCTTAAGAGAGACTGCAAAGGTGACCGGCTTCTATTTGTGTGTTTATTGTTTCATCAGCAGTCCTCTATTATCGTAATCACACTTAATATCTTTGGAACAGGGACGCTCAGCTCTATTTTAGTGGAACTTCATAAAATGATCGGGATGTTGCATGCTCTAGACAACTATTTTTTTACCAACATGCCTTGTTGATTTAGACAGAGCTGGGGGGACGTTGCTGGCAATGAAAGCATGGATCAATTTTAATTTAACACCTTCTCACAACTTTGTCTTCAGTTGTGATGTAAATATTAGCTCTGATCTGCTAATAATTGAGATGCATTAGCAAGGAAGTTAGTTTTTTATTGTTTCCAAAAGAGCATCGATGACAAGACACACGAAACAAAAGCTAAAATCTCACACCATTGTACAATTTGATGTCGCTGGAAAATTATTTGTATAGTACGTCAATTATGTAAACAAATGTTGGAAGCTTGATAGCATTGCCAGAAGAATCTTCGGCATCCGGCTCCATGTGCCATGCACAAAATTATACTCCTTCGTTCCTAAATATTTGTCTTCTTACAAATTTCAAATGGGCATATTTTAGAGTGTAGATTCACTCATTTTGCTTCGTATGTGTACTCCCTCCGTTCCTAAATATTTGTCTTTCTAGAGATTTCAACAAGTGACTACATACGGAGCAAAATGAGTAAATCTACACTCTAAAATATGTCTATATACATCCGTATGTAGTAGTCCATTTGAATATCTAAAAATACAAATATTTGAGTAATCACTCGTTGAAATCTCTAGAAAGACAAATACTCCGGAGTATATTTAACAACCGAGGGGGTAGTGCACAGCCGCATGGGAGACTCAGGCCCGGTCGTTGCGCCGCATTAATAGTGAGTAATGAGCAGTCAAATCATAAGCCCCACCTTTTCCACTGTAAGTTGCTCGAAAGAGGCAACCATCAATACACTCTTCTTTGAATCCGCTCATACTACTCCATCCGTCACTGTTTATAGAGCGCGCTTTAGAAAAAGAAAAAATCTCTGGGACCAAGCGACTAGCGATCGGCCTGAAAAATAGCATTGTAGTTATAGCACAACGTCTATTACTAGAGGAAATAATGCGTACACACATGCATGCAGTGCTTCCACCCCGGGTACACACATGCATGCACTTACTCCACTCCATAGTACATCGAGAGAAAATTGTGGACTTGATTGCGGTTACCACGCCCTAATTAATTGAGCATTAAACCAAACGCGTCTAAAGTCTCTCTGGTGGTGGAAATGCATTGAGAGAAATGCATCATAATGAAGCACGCCCTATAAACTGTGACGGAGGGAGGAGTAGTATGAAGGTGCAAAACCAAGTACGCGTATGGCCAGTCAGTCAACGCACCTCCTCTTGGCATATCACTAACATGTGGGACCGGAGTGTGACCAAACCGATCTCAATTGACGGCGAAATGGCCAACCCGCCGTTCCTTGAGAGAGACGAGGAGCGAGAACACACAGACGGGCTCGCACGGAGGCCAAGATATATTCGAGCATGGTTGATTGATATCATCATTACATGTTGGGCTGCCGTTTTCCGCCCTTCTCCGGAATAAATGTGTACTTTATCAGAGATTAAAAAAAGAGTACAGAGGCTCCACCATGCGGTTCTAGTAGTAGTACTACTCGTACTACTAAACCTTGCGTTTGGCTCTTCGCCTCTTTGTGAAGTCGAACAATGATGGTACTCCGCATGTTCGGTACTATAGTGTATGCCTTTGGCAATCTGACACGGAATGAACTGATGCATGTCCACCACCTGGGCGAGGGTACGTTGCATTAGTCAAAAGGCGTAAGCGAGCTTCACCTTGTCCTGCAAGCTTCTCCTTGTTCTGTGAGTTGATGGGACACACCAAAAAGTAGTGCTAGTCCATACTCCCTCCTTTCCGGTTAATATGGCTTAATATTTTTTGCGGGTAAATGAGAGAGCTTTATTCATAGATAAGCATTCTTAGGACGATCAGCCAAGACACTGGTCACTAGGAAGCGAGGTACCCCGCAAAAAAAGAACTAGGAAGCGAGGTGTTTCATCAAGCCAGCTCTCGGCCACATTCAAAGTGCAGCAAGCACGGTTCGCACAAATATGCGCCGCAAGGTTTGCTGACCTGTTTACATGCTGAATAACAAAAAAAGAGGAAATATTACCGAGCGCTCCTATTTGTAACAGGATATGAGCCATAATTAAGCGAGAATTGTGGCGAGTGTTCCATGCAATCAACTTCCATTATCACATGCGAGAACCCTCGAAGAGAACCAAATGTGTTGAAGATTGCTTTATCACATTTTAAAAATATAATAAGAGTGCAGACGCTCCTCCATCCGGTTCCTAGTACTAGTATAGTACGTACCTCTATAGACTATAGTAGTAGTACTAGTACTAGTAAACTTTGCGCTTGGCTGTTCGCCTCTTCGGGAAGTCGAACAATAATAGTACTAGTATAGTGTATGCTTCTGGCAATCTGACACCGAATTAACTGTTACACGTCCACCGCCTGAGAGAGGGAGAGCTTGCATTAGTCAAAAGTTTCTCCTTGTCCTGCGAGCCACCGCACGCAAGCTTCTCCCGTCCTGCAAGCTTCTCCTCGTTCGGCAAGTTGACGAGACACATGAAAGTAATGCTAGTCCATACTGCCTCCTCTCCGGTTAATATGGCTTAATTTCAAACGAGATAAATACACTGTCTGTCACTGTATATTTGTAAAAAAACGATCAGTGGACTTCATAATACGCTCATTGCGCTCAATATATACATTTTCCGGTGTTTATACGGTCACTAGCTCACCCTGGCTGAGTATGTGTGTGCATGCACGTGTAGGTTGAGCACTTGAGCGTGACCGTGTGTGTTCCGTCGTGTGCTCGGACATGCATGCATTAGGGCATCGCGCGTGTTTTTGCGTCCATGTGACGTGTGACTATTGCATACACGTAGGGGGAGTATGTGTAGGGGCCACTAAAGGAGCAGTCAAATCACACAGTAAGTTAGTCGGAAGAAGCAACCATCATTTCACTCTTCAATGACACGTACGCAATATAAAATGGTTGATATGGAGAGAAAAAGAAAACCACTATATATACACTAGCAGGAGCCTAAGCTACAAGCCTGCTTGCTTGGGTTGTTCTCTTCACAAGCATAGAACGACGGTGGCCACACCGCTGGTCACATATCCGGCCTGATCCCGCAGCTGGGGGAAGGGAACAATGTTCTGCGTAGACGCGGTCGACATCGGCGAGGGAGAAAATCCACAGTCGGTGCATCCCAATCGGGGGTCATCGCGGTATGGGCCGATGCCGCGTCCCAACCGCCCTTCTAGCTATAGCCCGACGTCCCAGGTAGTCCATCTTCCTTTTGGAGCCGGCTTGCTCCACTGCCGCAGTTCCCCACGTAGCTCCATCTCCATGTCGATCTTTCTCTACTTCTACCGGCTTCTACTTGTGATGAGTTTATGTCTCATGAACTAGTGCCAGTACTATTATTCCAATCACACTTCTTCAATATCTTTGCCATCAGGGATGCTCAGCTCGATTTTAGTGGAACTGCACAAAAGCATCGTATGATCCGAGGGCGCCAGCCGTCTTTCCTTCGACAGGTTCTACCTGGCCAGGAAATTAAATCCTGTTTAGGGTTTAGGGTTTAAGTCGTAGTGACCCCATCAGTAGTTTTTCTTTCGTACACGCTCTCACACTACTGGAATTAGCTTATTTGCCGTCTGCCAGTTTTTTGCCGTCTGCTAGCAGACGACAAAGAAGGTCTTTGCCGTCCACTTACAAAAAAACGGACGGCAAAGAACTGGCTGATGGCAAAGAAGGATTTTGCCATCAGCCAGTTCTTTGCTGTCCGCTAGCTGACGACAAAGATTCTTTGCCGTGAGCTGGCTGACGGCAAAGAGATAGGTGGCCCCACTTACGAGCTGATTAGATAAAACTTAACGGCACCCCCTCTTTGCCGTCCGCTAGCGGACAGCAAAGAGAGAAAAATAGCGGACGGCAAAGAACGGCGGACGGCAAAGACCTAACTTCACTAACCTAACTAATGGCCGAGCCCCCCACCCCCTTTCCTCTCTGTTTCTCTCCACGACCAGATCGACCCCCCGCCGCCCGGCGCCGCCCCCACCGCCCGTCGCCGCCCCCAGCACCCGCCGCCGCCCCGCCACCGCATCCGCCAC
>NC_057811.1:130939320-131054446 GCF_018294505.1 Triticum aestivum | reverse complement strand
ACCCCGAAACAGCACCCCGACCCCGACACGGCACCCCGAGACCGACACGACACCCCGACCCCCGACACCTCCCGAAAAGGTGCTCTTTGGCCTTCCAGAGGCCGACGGGGTCATATATTTGTGAATTATGAGTTAGGTCATATATTTTTTGATTTTGTTATGAAAAACATCATATATAATTGTGTTGATCGGGTAGATTTAAATGTGCAGTTGTTTCATCGCTGCGAGGTTTGGTGTTCGACGATCTCCCCGTGCGTTTGACGAGCTCTGCCCCTTCGTTCGTGGGTGAGCACAAATGACATGTCCTCCTCCCCCCTTAATTATTTGCTCTTTTCCGGTGTTCGTGCCGATGAAACTTGATAGCTAGCTATATATCTGTCTTGAATCATCAGTATGCATAACCAATATGTGTCTCCCGTTCGAAAGCGTTATAGTTATAAATATGCATGCATTTGCATATTTATAACCGTGATTCTTTCAAATTGTCCAACGCTATCCATGGACAGCCCGAGTATGTGTAGATTGGGTTCGTTTTCCCATATGCTTTGCTCCGGATCCGACGCATAAATTTCGTCAGTGCCTCCCCTGTTGTTCTCCGGGTACACATCCTCTCTGTTTATTGCAGAGACATGTATCAGGAGAACAGCGGGGAGGTGCTGCCGAAATTTTGCGTTGGATCCAGAGCATAGCATGGGAAAATGAACCCAATCTACACATACTCGGGTGGGATTAGGACCTATCATTACCTATTAGAGTGTAGGTTGCATGGACGTAATAAAATTGACAGAGTAGATCAATTGATGAATATATACATGGTGAATTATATATATATATATATATATATATATATATATATATATATATATATATTTGTTGTGCGTCCAGTAGCTCTGAAAGTCAAGATGAGTGATCGTGCGTGGATGTACACCGATCACACTGGTCAGAACAAATGGAGCTGAATGGTTCACAAAAACCAAGGGGTTTGTGCAAGCCACATTTGCAAACGGCCAGAGGAAAACCTGGTGCCCCTGTTCACGGTGCGGCAATTGGGAAAACAGGACAGAGGCTGAAATGGGCAAACACCTGCAGAAGAGTGGTTTTACGCCCGATTATACGGTGTGGACATATCATGGTGAGTCTGCCCAACGTGACCGAGCTGAGGTGGATCGTCGTCGCACTGACGAGCATGGTACTGGGATGGAAAACATGGTGCAAGACTTCGATGATGCTCGGGATTCGGATGAGGAGATGGAGGAATCTGCAAAGGCCTTCAATGAAATGTTGGAGTCTTCAAAACGTCCGCTCCACGAGCACACTGAGCTTTGTTAGTTGGATGCCATCTCACAAGTAATGGCTCTGAAGGCTCAGTTCAACTTGGGCAGAGAATGCTACGACACAATGATGGCAGTATTTGGACGCTTTCTACCCAAAGGCCATGTAATGCATGCAAACCTGTACCAGTCGGACAAAATCCTCCGTGTACTGAAGATGCCCTATGAGAAGATACATGCCTGTGAGAAAGGATGTGTCTTATTTAGGCTTGACTATGCGGACTTGAACTATTGTCCCATTTGCAAGTCTTCCAGGTATGTTGTGGTAGACAACAGTATGGGTGAGAAGACACAAACCAAAATCCCCGTTAGTGTTCTTTGGTATATGCCAATCGTACCAAGACTTCAACGTCTTTTCATGGTCGAAGAGACGGCCAGACAGATGACATGGCACAAAACGGGCAAAAGAACCGAACTAGATGCAGATGGGAATCTGATGATCGTACACACATCGGATGGTGTTGCGTGGAAAAAGTTTGATGAATTACATGCTAACAAAGCGGCAGATCCGAGGCATCCTCGAGTCGGCATCAGCATGGATGGGTTCAGTGTGTTTGGTCTGACGGCAGCCCAATACAGTTGTTGGCCCGTATTTGTCTTTCCACTCAATCTCCCCCCGGACAGATTATGCAAAGAAAGAACATTTTCCTGACGTTGATAATTCCAGGGCCCAACTATCTGGGGAAAAATATGAATGTGTACATGCAGCCGCTTAATGACGAATTGCAAGAAGCCTGGGATAATGGGTTCAAGACATACGACGCCTATAGCAAATGGAACTTCATAATGCGTGTCTGGTACATGTACTCGACGCATGACTTGCCGGCGTATGCGCTATTCATTGGCTGGTGTGTGCATGGAAGGTTCCCGTGCCCCACATGCAAGGGAGCTCTTGAGTTTCGTTGGCTTCAGGCCGGTCACAAGTTTTCTTGCTTCGACATGCATAGAAAGTTCCTGGATCCTCACCATAAGTTCAGGAAAGACAAGAAGAACTTCATCAGAGGTAGAGTTGTCAAAAACTCTGCACCACCTGCGTTGACAGGCCAACAGACCCTGGATTAGTTAAACGCTCTCGAGCCAGATCCAGAGCGTCCAGGGTACTTCAAGGGGTATAATTCTAAGCACGCCTGGACTCACAAGACATGCTTATGGGATCTGCCTTACTTCAAAGACCTCCTTTTACCACACAACATCGACGTGATGCACACCGAGAAGAATATCGCCGAGGCACTTTTTGGTACATTGTTCGGCATAGATGGGAAGTCAAAGGATAATACTAAGGCTAGAGTCGATCCGACCTCGATGATGCAAACAACTTCACCAACATCTCCTCCCACGACAAGCTCGTGAAATATAGAGATGAGGGGAAGGCGAGGAAAGGGGAGGACTTTAACCCGAGCCAGGGTCCCATTGATCCAGAGCTGGTGATGATATCTGGTGGCGGGAGGTCCCATGGCTCCATAGCCATTGGAGATGGACTTATCCGTTGTCCTAGCACTCTCACGGAGATCAAGGCGCGCCAGTCGAGCTCCGCTCCTGAGATAAGGCCTCGTGAACGGCCAGTCCAACTCGCCATCAAGGTTAGTTATACGTACTCAGCTATCTTTCTCCATTACATTGTCTGTGCTTCCATCAATGATTACAAATGGTAACGAGGAGTGGTGTTGCTGACTGCTATACAGAGTGAGAGAGATAGAACGGAGAAACTTCTGGCGGAGGCGGCGGAGAGGCAGCGGGAGTTGGAGGAGAGGACGACAACGATGTTGGAGGAGGAGAGGGCATGGAATGACATGCAGGCAAGGGCCATGTACGCGCTCCTTGTGGTAAGTTTCTTCTGCAGATTAGCCAAAACATTCATGTAGTGTTTGTCTCATTACTAACTAGTATGACTGAGTCGTCAAAACCAAATGTGCAGTCTGTGTGCGAGAAGACCGGTCAGACCGCTCCACCGATGCCAGTGATTGCTCCTGGGACCACGGTGAGTTTAATTTGAATGGACATTACTTGCTAGTCTTAACATTTGAGTGTCATCATGCTAACGAGACATTGGAAATGATCTTTGGTGCAGCGTAACTCCAGACAAGCATCGCACGATCCTTCCCCAGCTACCGGCACGAGCCAGCCCGCTCCTACATCTCCATGATCATGGTAAGTTTCTCTAGTGTTTTGCTTAACAAATGCATAAAGACCTAGACTTAGCCTTATTTCCTCCAATATGCTTACCACAATGACCTAGAGTTAGCTTCTTTTCCTCCAAAATGACTCAATAAGCTTACTGACCTCCAAAACCATCCATTTTACCTAAGTTAGCTCTAAAATGATCTATACTTAGCTTTTTTTCCTCCAAAATGACCTAAGTTAGCTCTAATATGCTTAGTTAACTAGGTTTGCTCAATAATGACATGTACTTAGCTTACTTATGTCAAAAATGGCATAATTAGCTTAGTTAGCTCATAAACAATCCATTTTACCTAAGTTAGCTCTAAAATGACCCATTATACCTTAGTTAGCTCATAAATGATCCATTTTACCCAAGTTATCTCTAAAATGACCCATTTTACCTAGACTAGCTCCAAAATGATCCATTTTACCTATGTTAGCTCTAAAATGACCCATTTTACCTAGGTTAGCTCCAAAATGACCCATCTTACCTAGGTTAGCTCCAAAATGATGCATTTTACCCAAGTTAGCTCTAAAATGACACATTTTACCTAGATTAGCTCATAAACGATCCATTTCACCTAGGTTAGCTCACAAACGATCCATTTTACCTAGTTTAGCTCCAAATGACCCATCACACCTAGGTTAGCTCTAAAATGATGCATTTTACCTAAGTTAGCTCATGAACGATCTATTTCACCTAGGTTAGCTCATAAACGATCCATTTCACCTAACTTAGCTCAAAAACGATCCATTTCACCTAGGTTAGCTCCAAAATGACCCATCTTACCTAGGTTAGCTCTAAAATGATGCATTATACCTAAGTTAGCTCATAAACGATCTATTTCACCTAGGTTAGCTCATAAACGATCCATTTCAACTAAGTTAGCTCATAAATGATCCATTTCACCTAAGTTAGCTCATAAATGGCATATACTTCTTCTTCTAGTCACCTTTTTCTAACATTCTTATTTGCCATTTTGCAGATTTCATTCACTTCACGGAAGCTAGCTTGTTATGATGGAGTGCTTGTTTTTTCTTTCATTCTCCTCTAGTATTCTTCTAGCTTGCTATGATGGAACTTGCTATCTTGATGAAACTTTGCATTGTAATATGTATGGATGGAACAATGTGTATGTGCAACTTGCTATGTATGAATGGATGGAACTATATATGTATGCACGATGAAACTTATGTGCTGGATATGTCATATGTTTGTTGTTAAATAGCCCCGTGAAATATATATATATGTCATATATTTGCTGTGAAAATTGCTGAATTAAAAAAACAGAAAAGAGGCACCTTTGCCGTCAGCCGCTGATGGCAAAGGCTCCTTTGCCGTCTGCCGCGGCTGGCAAAGAAGCCACGCGGCGGCCACCTGTGCTCCCTGGGAGCTGACCCATTTGGTCAGTTTGCCTACAGCGGCGGACGGCAAAGGCTTTGCCTACAGTGGCAGACGGCAAAGAATGCCCACATTTGCCTACAGCAGCAGACGGCAAAGGCTTGTCCCGTAGTGACGTCCAGCTGACGTCATTCGGCGGACGGCAAAGGCCAGATGCTCTTTGCCGTCAGCGGCGGATGGCAAAGGCTGCCGTTAGCCGCCTAACGGACTAATAGCGCATTTATTGCCGTCGGCTTTCTTTGCTGTCAGTCGCTGATGGCAAAGGCCCCTTTGCCGTCCGCTTCAAAAAGCAGACGGCAAAGAAGCTCTTTACCGATGCCTTCTTTGCCGGAGCCTTTTGCCGTCCGCGGCAGATGGCAAAGGCCTTTGCCGTCCGCCACCCTTGCCTTTGCCGTCTGCCGTGGCAGACGGCAAAGTAGCTGATTCCAGTAGTGTCACAACTTTTGTCTTTAGTTGTGAAGTAAATATTGGCTATGATCTGTAAATCATTGAGATGCATCAGCATGTGTGTTAGTTTTCCCTTGTATTTGATGGAATGTTGTAATGGGGCAACCTTGGAGTAGGAATGAAAATGGAGTGGAAAGTTTCCGTTTTTCCGGAGAAAAAATGGAAACGGAGAGAAGCCAACGTTTCGTTTCGTTGGATCGCGCCATCGAGCAAAACCAACGTTTAAATCACGTCTGTTGCGTTCGTGTCTCACCCTCCTCCACGGCTCGACCCCACACGGTGGCTCGGCATGCCACTCACCGCAAACCGAGTATACGGTAACTTTCCCGCCAGCTTGTCGATGGATCACGCCATGGAGTACTAGTACTACTGGAAGAGATTGACGAGTTGGGGGAGGACAGCTAGCTATAGCACAGACTCCCAAGAACTTTTTACATGCATGTGTGCGGACGGCTATTGCGACCTTTGAACGCGGAGCAGTCGCGTGCACCAGGAAGCGGTGCGGGAGACGCTCTATCGGCCGGCGCCAGTGAGAGGTCGCGTCCGCTCTGGCCGGGCATGAATGCGACACTGACCGTTTCGGGTGGGAAGCACGCGTGGGTGATGAAGAGGGTTCGGGTTGGTCAGGAGCGGCCGTGGCAGCTGTCCGGACGCCCGCAAACAAGAGATGATGTACGTTAATATTTCCGCGTATATAATTAACAACGTAAATAATGTGTCAGTTGGACAAATATGATTGGAGATGGAGATGGAAATGGAATTTTACGTAAACACGGATATGCATGCCTATGTCTATGTGTGTGTGCGCGACGACTCTCGCGACCTGGAAGCGGGGGCGTGTTTTTGATCGAGTTTTCTTTTTTGGTATGTTAAAAAATTGTCCGCCAGTTTTCGTTTCTTTTTTCCGGAAACGCGCGTATTCTATTTAAAACCACTGCTATGGAGAGATTGTTTTACTCCATTATAGCCTCATGTTTGATAGAGTTTCTCGCGTCTCGTTCTCTCACCCTCTCCATATCAAAACAAGATGACAGTGTCCACACTATCTCTCTCCTCATCAGTGGAGACAGATCCGGCCGAATCCCGTCCGCTGCGGGAGGTGAGGAGGTGCAGCATTGACGTTGTCGCCATCGGCGATGGAGGAAGCCGATGCGCACCGTCCTCTCGGAGCCGGCGCCGGCACGGACGAAGGTCCTCCACACCCTTGTTCGCTGCCGTCGTGTGGGAAGATCCCGCCCGCCCGCCTAAGCGACATCTCGCCCAGCTGAGGTATAACTTCTTGTACTGGTCCAGCTCCCCAGGTCGCTGTATGCGGGTTTTCTTCTATGCGACTACTTCCCAGCTCCCCATGTATAGTAGCTAGGGTTCGTCAGCTGGTCCAACATCACCTACTATTATAGAGGAAATGCCACTCGAAAAGTTGTCCTGATTTATGCCTCGGTGGAGGTATACATGTTGTTTCGACAAAAAGTACATGGTGGTTGTGCGGTCATTGTCCATATGCTCCTATTGCTGCTGCTAATCTAATACTATCACTGGTTAAATGAAGAAATGCTTTTTTTCTCGGGTATCCTGGTTTAGTTTCCATCAAGATAATCATGATGCTTCTGTTTGTTGGTGTACTTTTCATAATTCTTATTGACAATTGAGATGTCGTTGTTAATCTTGTAAAACAAAGTAACAACACTATATCCCTTTTTTATATTTTTGGAAACAGCTATGCGTATCTCCATACCTGGGCATGTCTTCCTCAATTTTAGTGGAACTGCACAAAATTGGATGGCCATTGTTGTTCCGCCTCACTGTCCTCTGCCACGTGGTTCTTCCTTCCTCGAGCTTCATTACTGAGAAGAAACAGACCACAGTGAGGATTTGTCGAACTTCATAGGTGCCTCACCCCAACTTGATGCCAAATGGATGATGCATCACCACGATGACCTATCGATGCTCATGGTTGCGCCTCATGGTTGCGTCGGCTGGTGAAGTTGATCGATTTTCAATGAAAAACAAGGTGTCCTCCATCAGTGCTCTTTGCTTGTTACCCACAAAGATGATATCCTTCGTCAGTTCACCTTGGTTGGGTTGGAGACGCAGTCGTCTTTCACGTTGGTGCAATTTTATCACACAATTGGCTATGAACCAAATGTTTCCTCGAAGAAGGATCGACGTTGGTACTAAGAGCATAAGTTTTGTATTGATTTCAAAGCCTTCCCACAACTTTGTCTCCAGCTCCCCTGTAATTTTATTTGTCCAGCTATTAACTTTGATTAAAAAATGGGTGTGGACTAAAAACCCGGATGGACGTAGTAGCCCTCCATTTTTATTTACTTCGCATATTAGATTTGACTGAAGTCAAACTTTGTAAAGTTTGACCAAGTTTAGGCCGAACACAACAAACCATAATTATTAGAGAGGGCTAACTGTACATACTCTCAAACCTTTCCGATAATTGAAATTAAAATTCTTTATTTGTACACACTCTCATACATTTCCGATAATTCGGCGCATGTGTGGTTGTTCACTTAAGGGAGTGTAGTGTACCGCACGTGAAGGACAGGAAGTGCGACCAGGACGCGTGGATCGTTAGTTCATCGGAAGTACTCCCTCCGTTCCTAAATATTTGTCTTTCAAGTGGTTTGAAATGGACTACCACATACGGATGTATATAGACATTTTTTACAGTGTAGATTCACTCATTTTGCTCCGTATGTAGTCATTTGTTGAAATCTCTAGAAAGACAAATATTTAGGAACAGAGGGAGTAGTAGTTTTCTTCACTAGTACGTTAAATAAAGAGTTTCGTTTCGTACTTACACAATTTAAAACGATTGTTATGGAGAGAATAAGAAAACCACTCCACTATATATTAGTCGTATACACGAATACTATATGGACGCAGCTTCATTGACTTTAGTGCACCTACCTTTGGGTTTATGATAGGTGGGCTCAAAATGTGGCTGGCCCACCTGTCATACAGCCAAAAGCAGGTGCAGTTAAGGCACCGAAGCTCAGTCCGTACTACAGTATATATATATATAAGCTGGAGCCTTAGCGCTTGTTCGCTAGTGTTTGCACTCTCCACACTCTCGCCGCACTACATATATATATATATATATATATATATATACATGCTGGAGGCTCAGCATTCCTTTTGCTAGGGTTTGATATATTCATAGTCTCTCACCCTCTTCACCAGATCTAAACAAGACTGCGTTGTGGCCTCTGTCTCTCTCACCCCCCTCACAGCTAGCGAAGGAGGAGTCCGGATTCCGTCGCACCGGGAAGGGGAGGAGGTGCAACGTTCACTCTATCACCTTCGGCGAGGGAGGAAATCCACTGCCAGCTGCGCTTTTCTCTTTCACCCAACGCCTGTGCGGGAGGGCCACCGACCCCTTCTTCCTTGCCGCCGTACGTAGTGTGGGCAGATCCGACCTCCCGCCACACGCCTTGCCACATCCCGACGACCCTAAGGTATAAGTTTCTTTGAAACCGTCATTGGTCTAGCTGCATGCGGATCTTTTTCGATTTTGTAGTCGAATCTAGGTCTTGGTTCAAAGAGGAAAGAAGGGTGCGGTGGGGTGGAGCACGAATCTAGGACGTGGTTCAATGCGGAAAGGAGGGAGGGAAAGTAGTATAGACTAGCTATCCAGCCGCTTTGTTGGTCGACAAGGGAAAAAGGGGTAACCCAGTACACAAATCTGTAAGGAACCGAACTCTTTGTTGAAAAGGGAAAGAAACTGGGGGGTCGGGTAGTTTGTGTAGGACTAGATTTGCTGCCCTCACATAGGAAAAAGTTTCAAAGAGAACAAATATGGGACCAACGCAGATATGCTGCTTGGCTACATACTCTGCATCACCCATTTATACGTGTGGACGCACATGGTGCTGGCATGTCCCATGTCCCATCCACATGATCGTGCAGTGTGTTTTGAGATGATGTGCTACTTGTATTGGTACTGTTTTAAATAAATGTTGAATTGAAGCTATTGTATTGCTCTCTTTTCCCATTAAGTAGTGAACAAAAATGGTACCAACCCAGACACGATGCTTGTTGCTTTGTTACAACAAACTCTGCATCACCCCCTTTATAAGTAGATGGAAGCACATGGTGTTGTTGCGCCCACTCGCCCCTGGAACTGTTTATCCTTTTTCTTAATCTAATGCTGATGGTAAAATTAAGCAATGCCACTCTCAGAATTAACTACTGAACTATTTTAAGAGAATTTCTCTGTTAATATGAATCAATGCAACCGTTTAGAAATGCTACTGTCCTATACTTTGTTTTCCATCAATATAAGGTAGATGCTTCTTTTTGTGGCCGCATGTTTCATCCTCCTTTATTGGCCGTGATTGTTTCCTTTTTTGCCTCTGTTAAATCAGGGATATCTATTCAACTTGTTGCTATAGCAAACTTAAATGTCACACCGGCGACTTCAGTTGATTTCAGTGCAACTGCACAAAACGAGATTGGATTTCCTATTCGTGTTGGCAGATTCGTACGTGATCTTGTGTGTGTCATGACAGGTTGGTACTTGCCTTCATCCACATGATCGTGCAGTGTGTTTTGCGATGCTGTGCTACTTGTATTGGTACTATTTTAAATAAATGTTGAATTGAAGCTATTGTATTGGTGTCTTTTCCCATTAAGTAGTGAACAAAAATGGGACCAACCCAGACATTATGCTTGTTGCTTTGTTACAACAAACTCTGCATCACCCCCTTTATAAGTAGATGGAAGCACATGTTGTTGTTGCGCCCACTCTCCCCTGGAACTGTTTATGCTTTTTTTAATCTAATGCCGCTGGTAAAATTAAGCAATGCCACTCTCAAAATTAACTACTGAATCTTATTTCAAAACTACAACACTTGTTAGGGATTGGCGGGATTACCATTTTGTGGCCGCATGTTTCATCCTCCTTTATTGGCTAGTAATTGATTCCTTTTTTGCCTCTGTTAAAACAGGGATATCTATTCAACTTGTTGCTATTGTGACATTTTGCTTCACTTAATTTTGGTGGAACTGCACAAAATGAGACCGGATTTCCATATATGTGTTGAGATCTCTTTTAGATCTTCCTCAGGAGCTGTTTCAAATCTTGGTCTTGAAAGGTCAGTTCCTACTTTCCTCAGAATTAACTACTGAATCTTAGTTCAAAACTGCAACACTTGTTAGAGATCGGCAGGAGTACCATTTCTGTTAGGGATCGGCCGGAGTACATGTTTAAGAAATGTATTGTTCAGATAATGTCTCTGTTATTATATATCAGTTACAGTGTTTTACAAATGGTACGATCCTGCTTTGTAGTTCTTTCTACATGTTTAACCAAGGTATTGTTAAGATAATGTCTCTGTTAAAATGAATCAATCGCATTGTTTTAGGAATGATACTTTTCTGCTTTGTCGTTCTTTATACATGTTGAACAAGGCATTGTTAAGATAATGTCTCACTTAATATGAATGAAACACACTGATTTAGAATTGCTACTCTCCTGCTTTGTTTCCCATTAAGATACAATAGATCAGTAGATGTTTTTCTTCTGGGAGTACAAGTCATCAACCGTTATTTCTCAGTAATTGTTTCCCTTATACCTATTGTTGCTTACAAGGATATCAAAATTAAAGCTCGGTTTTATTCTGACTTTGATTTTAGTTGAACTGCACAAAAGGAGCCAATGTGTCTAAGGCAAACTGCTGCATTAGTGGGTCCAGTTGGTCTTACCACTTTGCAGAAAGAAGCAGTCACTGTTTGCGCTACATTACACAAGGAATGATCGAGAAGCTTTACAGAGTATTAGTAGACGCTGGTGACATGACTAGTCTGCAGTGAGCATAGGAAACTCTACAACACATGGAGTGCACTGGGCAAAAAGTGCCCAAACAAGTACAGGAAGCCAGGACAGGACTCCAAATATGTCAATATCATTCTAAGCAACAATGATGGGGCATCTGGGTACGGTAATCTATTTACCGTACTTTTAGTTTGTTAGTCCACCGATTGGTGGGTTGACACTGGGGCCAGTATTCATGTGTGTGCTGCTGTGTCTTTGTTTTCTTGTAGCATATAAATACGATATCCACAGGGATGCTCAGCTTGATTTTAGTGGAACTGCACAAAATGTCCAGATGGTTTGTGTCCTCCATAATACTTCATCATGCACAATACATCAAATGGTTCTCTAATCATTCGTCGTCACCTTGAGCCACCGGACTATATGTTTGAATGGTGCTGCCAGCGTCGGCCATTAAGAAGGGTAAGAAGAAAGACAAAAAGAGAGATGACTGCTTTACTTGTGGTTCGGAGGAACACTGGGCAAAGTAGTGCCCAAACAAGTACCAAGAAGCCAGGACAGGACTCCAAGTCTGTCAATGTCACTCTAAGCAACAATGATGGGGCATCTGGGTATGGTAATCTATTTACTGTACTTTCAGTTTGTTAGTCCACCGATTGGTGGGTTGACACTGGGGCCAATATTCATGTGTGTGCTGATGTGTCTTTGTTTTCTGGTAGCATATAAATACAAAATCCACAGGGATGCTCAGCTTGATTTTAGTGGAACTGCACAAAATGTTCAGATGGTTCGTGTCCTCCATAATACTTCATCATGCACAATACATCGAATTGTTCTCTAATCATTCGTCGCCACCTTGAGCTACCGGACTATCAGATGACAAACTGATGACAAACCCTGCCCGTTCCACAATCATAGGCATTACATATTTTGAATGGGAAAAGCTTTTCAAAGTTGACATTAGTTTAATATACTGGAATTGGAAAACCTTGTCAATTTGTGCTCATTGATGTTAGCCAGAGGACATGCATTTGATATTTTTGAGTGGGACGCCCTTTGCTGTGAGCAACGTCGATCGTTTTTTCCTATTCCTATCTTCAGTTCAGAAGTAAATACTTACTCTGCTGAGATGCATAGTCACATGAATGTTGACTTATGTAAGATATTTTAAGAGTTTGTTCTGAATATTGTCTATGTAATGCCAGTCCTTGTGTTTGATTGCAAAGTTGAGCTTGGAATGTTGTGGCATGCAGCATCACGAGCTGTTCACCGTGCCTCCTGAGAATAATGCTTCGTATTGTTTTGCATGTCGATCTAATGCCAATGATTTGCTTGTTAGGAAGATCATCCTCTTCTGTTGTTTCCGTTCTTAAGAAGTTCATCGTCTTATGTTTCATTCATAGCCTATACGACAAGTTGGGTAGGTTAGACGTGAAACCATATGATCTTCCGACCAAATCATCATCTTAGGCCGTGATTGGATCGTTGTTTTCCAACCAAAACCGCTTGTAAAACTGACGCTTGTAAATAAAAGCAGATGGTCTCGGGCGAAGCGCTTGGTTGGTCGATTTCGACTAGTAAAATATACACTGGTCTCTGAAATTACACGCGTAACCCGCCGGTTTTACTTACAGACCTCGGGCCCTCGGTTTCATTACGCTTGTATTTTATGCGCTGTTTCCGATGACGAGTAAATTACACTTGTATCTTAATACAGGTGTGAAATAAACCAGAGCTCCCAAGCGCAGCCTTACCGTTTCATGCCGTCTCAGTCTCTCGAAGGTGCTCATAGGTGTCCGATGATCCTAGCTTCCTGAATGAGCAGTGGGCGCTGTATCAGACCATCCGTAGGGCCTGCAAGGCCCTCTTCATCGTCCTTCGAGTTGTTGCACTCACCGTGGTGCCGAGCATTGTTAACATGGTCAATGAACATGAGGATTCAGGAGATGACTTTATTTTGACTGGATGACAGTAGGGACCCACTAGGGCCATAGCCGTACGTACGCAACTGCCTCCTTATTATGTACAACTATTTTTTTTGCTTCCTCCTGGTTTCCTGACATCACGGTCCCACACCATTGTCAACCTATGTAGTCAATATAAACAAGAGAATTGCACAAGGTGCGGCTGACAGCTGGGACCAAGCAGCTCGAGCAGTATTTGTGTTTTTGAGGCGTGAGCACTGTAGAGTTTTTCTTGGCGATGTTTTCGTTGTTGTTCAGAGGAGAGCAGGGTATTAACTGGGCGGGTTGTTGCCCATCTAGTCCAGGACAGATATCCAGCCTAGATGTTAATTTTTTTCAGGATGAAAATGGCTAGCCCAGCTATACGTTTTTTTTGAGGAATACCCAGGCAAGGTCAACTTGTTATTCTCCGCCCCGTTGGCAAATCTTTCCTAGGAGGGATGCATTAGGCTTAACAGGAAAATGGGCTTTAAAAATAATAATAAATGGGATGTAATTATAAAAACTGGGCAGTAACTATAAAAAAATGCACCAAACACGAAATTAGTTTATAAAATATTATTTATGGATTTTGAAAATCTTAATTTTTAATTGTTCGCGCGCAATGTTTTGTTAGATTTTTACGTAATACAAATTTATATTTAATCTGACTAGAAATTTCGGGATAAAAATATTTCGGATCCCATCAAAATGTGGGAAATTTTATTGAATTCTGTCTTGAACGGTTGGTTGAAATTATTAATCGTTGTCCTAGCTAGAAAATGGGTTGTACCTTTAACAAACTGTAAATGGCCTGTAGTAAATTCCATTAGAATTCAAAAATGGGATGTACATTCTTACAAATCGCAAATGGGCTATAAGTTCTCCGCCACACACTTGTGGGCGTACTAAGTTGATGTGTCCCCTAAAAAAAAGAAGTTGACGCGTATGCAAGGCTTTGTCAACTTATTATAGTCAACACACGGTTCTAGCAGCAGTGGCCGTTGGATGTCTATCCAACGGATGTCGTGCTTCTTCTTCAATCTCGGATATTCTAGCTTCGGCCGCCCAAAAAATGATTCCTCCCCCTGACATCTGGGGCGCACCGTTTCGGAGGCTGACCTGTGGGCCTACTAAGTTGACATGTACCAAGAGCTTTGTCAACTTAGTCAATATAAACGATTCTAGCTGCAGTGACCGTACGATGTCCATCCAACGGCCGTAGTGCTTCTTTAACCTCTGGTCTTCTTACTCCAGCCGCCCAAAGCAGCGCCGGTCGTGCCGCCTGCTCCTGCCTCCCGGGGCCGGCTGTGCTGCCGCGGAGGCCTCACCGCCCCCTACTACTCCCACCGCCGGCCAAGCCATCCCTCCACTTACCCACACCCCATGTTATTCTGCGGCGACGGCAACCTCACACCGCAGCCGAACCAGTGAACCCTCATACTCCTCTTCGCGTGGGCTTCCACTGCCGCGTCTTCCCCGGCTCCGTGTCGTCCCCTTCCTAGGCCTCGCCGTCGTCCACCGCCCTGTTGCTCTCGGCGCGGCATGGTCAACATGGTCAAGGAACGACTTACATCGGAAGAGTACTGTACGTGGAGAGGCTGGCAGCTGGGTCCACGGCGGCCGCAAGGAAGTGCCTCCTTATTACGCGCAAAATAATTATTCCTCCATGTGACAGCAGGGACCCATAGGATGGGCCACCGTATTTCACCAAAATAATCGTTTCCCCCCTGACTGCTGGGACCCACCAGCTACATCTTCGCACGCAAGGAAGTGCGTCTGAAAAAAAAGATTCACCCCCTGACTGCTGGGACCCACTAGCTACATCTTCGCACGGAAGGAAGTGCCTGACAGTCGGGACCCACCTGGTCGAAGCGTATGTAGCGTTGTCATTCTGGTCGCGTACGTGTACGTACATACTGGTTGATGTAGAGGCGCGCACGTGTCGTAGTAGAGGCGCGCACGTAGCATGTACACGTACGTACAACGGCCAGGGTGCAAGAAAGAAAATACGGCCACATACGTACATACGGGCGGGGTCTTGAACGCCTACTCGCGCATACGTACGGCCAGGGCTCATGTACATTGCTGGGTCGGAAATGAGAAACTGCGTCGTCGTCGTGTTCATGGGGAGGTAATGGAATGCATCGTGTTCATCAGGAGGCAACGGAATGCGTGGGATCCAACCGGCTTGGACGGAACAGCCGATGGAAACGAGGCCTGGCGTACCGCTAAACGGAGGAAACGGCCTTGTGTTCGACCGGCCACGGTCGAAACGGGATCCTGTTCATCGGGAGGGGTCCGGCGTACCGCAAAACGGAGGAAACGGATCTCCTACGGTCGAAACAGGGGTCCTGGTCATCGGGAGGGGTGTGGCGTATCGCAAAACGGAGGAAACGGACTTGTGTTGGAGCGCTACGGTCGAAACAGGGGTCCTGTTCATCGGGAGGGGTGTGGCGTACCGCAAAACGGGACTCCACGGGATACTTTTCATCTCCACCGTCGACCCCCTCCAGCCTCCACGGGCTACTGTTCATCCACCGTCGACCTCCTCCAGCCTCCACCTGCGACTGTTCATCCACGGGCTCCTGTTCATCCAGCCTCCACCGCGCGCTACTCCACCGGCTACTGTTCAACCAGCCCTCTCCACGGGCTCCTATTCAACCACCCCTCCATGTGCTACTGTTCATCCAACTGTCCACCGTCTACTGTTCATCCAGCCCTCCATGAGGTGGTCCTGTTCATCCAGCCCTCCACGGGGTCCTGTTCATCCAGCCCCAACCGGCTCGATCGATCGGGGTCCTGTTCATCCAGAGGCAACACCACAGGGTCCTGTTCATCCACCCCCATCGGGAACTGTTCATCCAAACCCCTCCAGCATCGCTCACTGTTCATCTAGAGGCAGCATCGATCGGCTTCAGTTAGCAGCAGTAGCGAAGGAATCGCTCGATCAGTTCAGTTAACAGTCATCGATCGATCGCTCGAGTTCAGTAATGCGTAACCTGTAGTACAATCGCTCGGGTTCAGTAGGCGAACGCCTCGCTCGGGTTCAGTTAGAGCCCAACGCCTCGCACCCACGCGCGTGCGTGTATAAGAGAAACGCGCAAACCTCCGTGCATCGCTCGGCCCCGACCACCCACCATAACCGGGAACACCCTGATATTTTCCTCGCCCTCGCTTCTACCACGGTTTTTTCCGTCATGGACGGCCCAAAGAATGTCATGCAGCTGCGTCTCCGGCCCGCCCAGGATGAAAAGCCCATTTTCTGTCATGATTTTTTGTCATAGAAGTAGGATCCCACCACATCTATGATGATACCAGGTTTTGTCACAATTATCATCATAGAAGTGTCATAAGTATGACAGAAAAAAATTCGTTCAGCCCAAAATGTCACGGATGTGTCTTTTTTTTTGTAGTGATAAGTCATTTTGACCTAGAAAAAATAAAGGGAAGACTTTCGGGGCGGAGCGCCGCCATCTCGAGGCGGAACTTGGGCAGGAGCACTTTTGCCCTCCGATGGAGCGATTCTGCTGGGGGAACTTCCCTCCCGGAGGGGGAAATCATCATCACCAACAACTCTCCCATCTTGGGGAGGGAAATCTCCATCAACATCTTCACCATCACCATCTCATCTCAAACCCTAGATCATCTCTTGTATTCAATCTTGTTACCGGAACTATAGATTGTTGCTAGGGGGTGACTAGTAGTGTTGATTACATCTTGTAGTTGATTACTATATGGTTTATTTGGTGGAAGATTATATGTTCAGATCCATGATGCTATTTAATACTCCTCTGATCATGAGCATGTTTATTATTTGTGAGTATTTACTTTTGTTCTTGAGGTCATGGGATAAATCATGTTGCAAGTAATCATGTGAATTTGATATGTGTTCGATATTTTGATAGTATGTATGTTGTGATTCCCTTAGTGGTGTCATGTGAACGTCGACTACATGACACTTCACCATATTTGGGCCTAAGGGAATGCATTGTGGAGTAGTAAATAGATGGTGGGTTGCCAGAGTGACAGAAGCTTAAACCCCAGTTTATGCACTATTTCGTAAGGACCGATTGGACCCAAAAGTTTAATACTATGGTTAGAATTTATTCTTAATACTCTTCTCGTAGTTGCGGATGCTTGCGGGAGGGTTAATCATAAGTAGGAGGTTTGTTCAAGTAAGAACAACACCTAAGCACCGGTCCACCCACATATCAAATTATCAAAGTAGCGAACACGAATTAAACCAACATGAGAAAGTGACTAAATGAAATTCCCGTGTACCCTCAAGAACACTTTTCTTATCATAAGAGACCGTTTTGGCCTGTCCTTCGCCTCAAAAGGATTGGGCTACCTTGCTGCATACTTATTGCTACTATCGTTACTTGCTCGTTACAAATTATCTTGCTATCAAACTACTCTCTACTTACCGTTTCAGCACTTGCAGACATTACCTTACTGAAAACTACTTGGTATTTCCTTCTGCTCCTCGTTGGGTTCTACACTCTTACTTATCGAAAAGAGCTACAAATGATCCCCTATACTTGTGGCTCATCACTTCTAGCAAGAACCGTTCTTACCTACGGCAAAAACCACAACGGTGATTTATCAAGTTTGCTATTTTAACCTTCTTCAAGGACCAGAAGTAGTCAAATTTGATTCAACTAAAGTAGGAGAAACAGACACCCGCCAGCCACCTTTATGAAAAACAAGACTACGTGGACATTTAAGGTTGGCCCGGGCTGCTTCATCTTACAATAGCGCCGAATCAAAATAAGACATTGGTGGTAAGAAGTATGACTATCACCACCCACAACTCTTTGTGTTCTACTCGTGCATATCATCTACGCATAGATCTGGCTCTAATGCCACTGTTGGGAAACGTTGCATGGAAAACAAAAAAAATTCTATGCACACGCAAGATCTATCCATGGAGATGCATAGCAATGAGGGGGAGAGTGTGTCTATGTACCCTCGTAGACCGTAAGCGGAAGCATTTAGTAACGCGATTGATGTAGTCGAACTTCTTCGCGATCCAACCGATCAACTACCGAACGTATGGCACCTCCGCTTTTAGCACACGTTCAACTCGGTGACGTCCTCGCCTTTTTGATCCAGCAAGACGGGCAAAGTAGTGGATGATTTCCGGCAGCACGACGACATGGTGATGGTGGTGGTGATGCTATCTTCGCAGGGCTTCGCCTAAGCACTAGAAAAATATAACCGAGGGATGAAACCGTGGAGAGGGGCACCGCACACGGCTAAGAGATTGTCGTAGGCTATGTGTGGCGCCCCTCCCACATATATATAGGTGGGGGGAGAGGGGAGGCAGCCAGGAGGTGCCCAAGTGGGGCCGAATCCCACTTGGGCTCCTGCCCCAAGCCGCGCCCCCCTTCCATATGTGTGTGCGGGAGTAAGGCAGGGGGAGGTGGCGCCCCCCTTTCCTTTCTCTCATGAGGAGGGAAAGGCAGGAGGGGCCAACCCCCCCTTTCCTTTCCCTAGGTCCAGAGGCCACGGAGAGGGGCGCGCCAGCCCTCTTGTGGGCTGGTGTGTCTCTCCCCTTGGCCCATTAGGCCCATAGACCTCCCGTGGGTGTCCGGAACCCCTTCCGGCGACCCGATGACTATTCGGTGCACTCCGAAACTCTTCTGGTGTCCGAATATCATCATCCTATATATCAATCTTTACCTCCGGACCATTCCGGAGCTCCTCGTCATGTCCGTGATCTCATCCGGAACTCCGAACAACATTTGGTCACCAAATCATATAACTCATATAACACTATATCGTCAATGAACGTTAAGCGTGCGGACCCTACGGGTTCGATAACTATGTAGACATGACCGAGACACCTCTCCAGTCAATAACCAATATCGGAACCTGAATGCCCATTTGGTTCCTACATATTCTACGAAGATCTTTATTGGTTGAACCGTTATGACAACATACGGAATTCCCTTTGTCTGTTGGTATGTTACTTGCCCGAGATTCGATCGTCGGTATCTTCGTACCTAGTTCAATCTCATTACTGGCAAGTCTCTTTACTCGTTCCGTAATACATCATCTCGTAACTAACTCCTTAGTCATTTTGCTAGCAAGCTTATTATGATGTGTATTATCGAGAGGGCCCAGAGACACCTCTCCGATACTCGGAGTGACAAATCCCAATCTCGATCCATGCCAACTCAACAAACACCTTCGGAGATACCTGTAGAGCATCTTTATAATCACCCAGTTACGTTGTGACGTTTTATAGAACACAGGGTATTCCTCCGGTATTCGGGAGTTGCATGATTCATGGTCGAAGGAACATGTATTTGACATTCAAGAAAGCAGTACCAATAAACCGAATGATCATATGCTAAGCTAATGGGTGGGTCTTGTCCATCACATCATTCTCCTAATGATGCGATCCCATTATCAAATGACAACATATGTCCATGGTTATGCAACCTTAACCATCTTTGATCAACGAGCTAGTCTAGTAGAGGCTTACTAGGGACACAATATTTGTTTATGTATTCACACATGTATTTAAGTTTCCGATCAATACAATTCTAGCATGAATAATAAACCTTTATCATGAATAAGGAAATATAAAATAACAACTTTATTATTGCCTCTAGGGCATATTTCCTTCACCATTAACTTGTAGTTGCCTCATTTGATTGTAGCCATCCTAGAAGAATCTTTTGGTTTAGGCACTTCAAACCTGCCCTTCTTCCTTTTTTTTCTTCTTTTCTTCCACCCTGGTCCTATTTGTGGAAAATAGGAGGATCAATATCAGGTTGCCCTGTCTTGACTCAAGCATCTTCTCCTGTAACTGGATACATTATAGGTTTGTATGACTCCAAGTACATTGCTTTCTTCAAGAATGGACTGACAAAATCCTCAAGTTGCATCTTGGCTTTGTAAATAGCACTGCAAGAATGGTTACATGGCAACCCTGACATGTCTCACTTCCTGCATCCACAAGTGTGCTCCAGAAAGTTGACATCATATGTGTTTGGGCAACTGCTGACTTGCCACAAGTTTGGACCTACCCTAATTGCTTTGCAATCTCTAGCATATCTCTTGCTGAGCTCCAGTATCCCTGCATAAGTGGGAGCTATTTCCCATCTGGCATTTTCTCCACCTTCTCTCTTTCCATCAAACCTGACTAGGAACTTGTCTTTGATTCCATTTATCATTGTCACAATTGGTTTGTTTCTAACGTCTAGGATATATTTATTGAAAACCTCACTTATGTTGTTAACCACTAGGTCTGTTTTTTGCAGTTTCTGTCCATTTCATGCCTAGCCCATGTGTGTACTGGAATACCAGATAACCACCTCCAAGCATCCTCATACTCATTCTTCAAATTGGCCATGGCAACATCAAAACCATGTTTTGTGTATGAATAACTAGCACTGTCCATGCATTGTTTGAGATCTTCACCCCTAAATCCAACTCTTTAGAAATTTGCATAAATGTGTCTTAAACAAAATCTTTGTGGGCATTTTGGAAATACAACATTGATAGCATTAAGTAGTCCCTGCTTATACAGTAAACCTAAATGTTACTACCAGAGCAAAGCAACATAGTAAGTTTTCTACTAGAGCAAAGCAACACAGTAGCTTTCTACCAGAGCAAAGCAACACAGTAAGTTTTCTACTAGAGCAAAGCAACACAGTACTCATTTGAAATTTTTATGTGCACTATAGTAAACAACAGCAAAGAGAACATATCACTGACCTTCTGCCTATCTAACATGATGTTGTATTTGCCAAATTTGCCCTCTTATGTGCCTCCTAGATCATACTTCAATTGGGTGAGAAACCAGCTCCAATTTGGTGTGTCCTCCACTCCTACAATTCCAAAGACAATAGGATCATGTTGTTGTTGGCATCCCTATCGGTAGCTGCTAGGATTTGTGCTCCAGTTGTGAGCTTAATGAAGCAACCATCCAAACCAATGAAAGGCCTACATCCATCTAGAAAACCCTCCCTAGGTGCATTGAGACAAAAGAAAAGACCATGGAATCTTAGACCTGGATGTGGGTTTTCACTTGTTCTTTTTGGAGTTACAGTTTTCACAATGCATCTAGAGCCTGGATTGCATAAGTTAACAATTTCAATGTAATCAAACAACCTATGATACTATTTCTTATGATCTCCTAAAACAATTTCCTTTGCTTTCTTCTTAGCTCTCCATGCCATCATCTTGGGAACTGCAAATCCAAATTTCCTCCTTGCCTTATCTACCAATGCTGGCACAGTGGTGTTTGGGTCTGATCTAATTGTGTCTAGGAAATTGTTTCCTAGCCACTTTGAACTTACTTTACTATGATTGTCACTGGTTGGAAAAGTATGTCCTGCTCTAAACTTCTTAATACAAAACATTTTCTCATGCTTGATCTGAGAAGCAACAATGAAAAAGGACAACCATTTTCCATGTGATCACACCAGGCAATAACCCTGTCCTTGCAGTTCCTATGATATCTGAAAGATCTCGGCTCCTTGATATGAAAGTTAACAAGAGCACTCGTAAAGTTGAAGCTAGACACCTTTGAAAGAGAGCTTCAAGCAGAATTGCTACTCTGGATCGAGTCTTCTTTCATCGTACCAAATTCTTTCCTTTTTCCTCTCTGCTCTTGTTTTCCTTCATGAGGGAATAATGAAGGACATAGACTCATTGCCATCATCATCCTTTGAATCCAAAAAAACAACATTTGCATCTTCATCATCTGAAGGAAACCAGTCAGGGTCAATTGGATCATTTGCTAATGAGTGTGATCTTGATGTTGGTCCTACTCTCTTTGCAATATTCCGAACAGGTACCACTTTTCACTCAAATGTTGTTGTTCATCTTGATTTGTAGCTTGTTCAGTATGGTTTTCCTCTTCATCGTCTGGAACATAAAAAATGTCCTCTAGTTCAGTGTCACCCTCACAGTGCACTACTGCTTTCTTCATATCTGCTATAGTTGACTGCAAATCAGCTCTATCTTCACAAGAGCTATCATCTGCAATTTCTATACCAGCTACATACTCTCCACTATCTGCACTTTCTGAATCCAGTTCCATGTCTGAATAATTGCCACTGTCTTCTTTCTGAAAGTTATAGTACTCATGAAAAGCTTCTAGCTGCAGAGGTGGCATTGTTTGGATGGGCTCATAGTTTACACTTTGCTGTGTGCCCAGCAGTAAGCACTCATATGTGCGTGACAAACTTGAGCCAATATTATCACCTAATTCCTTATGTGCCACACCTTCTTCATTGGCTGCAAATAGTATAGGAGGATCAATGTTGTATTCTTCATCAGATATCTCTACTGGTGCTGATGATGGTGCTGCTGCTGCTGGATGGACAATAATTGTCTGCTGCCTCTTGCCCGTATTAACTAACAATATTATTCTCTTGTTGTCCTGGTATTGCCTCAGCATGCCATCCACCTTAATCTGATTGTCTAGAACTTCAAAACCATCCAATCCTATGCCATCACTACTCATGTAATACATGCAGTCTGAAAAACTGTAGCCATTCTCAATCAGCAAAGACATAAGATAGAAATATCTTATGTATTTCCTAAACATCTTAGTCATGATAAATTTCCTTCCTTGAAACTCAATGTGAATGTCCCACTTCTCATAGTTCAACCTACAATACCAATTAAAAGTACATGTAAATATAACATATATTTATGAGAGGGCGAAAACAAATACAGGAACTAAGTTCCAGCTTGTAGAACTAAAAAGGCTGAATGAGTTACGTTCTACAAATAAAAGGAAAATGACCTAATAGACAGACAAACAATAATCAGAACTACATTGTGAGGCTAAATGAAACCCTAAATCGACCTAATACGCTATGAAGTAAATCAAAGACAATAATCATAGAGAGGTCATACTTGTCGCAACTTTAGTACGGAGGATTGGTGAATCAGCCCGCGCCCGCACCACCAGCTGCGCAAGCGCCTTCTGCACACGGCACGCAAATGGCGGCTCTTCCTTGTCGGATTGGCCTTCGACGCCTTCGTCATCCATGAATCGGGATCTGTAGCCACCCGTTGTAGTGGGCGCCGCCGCCGCCGTGCCCGAATAGGCCCTGTGCACACGCACGACGAGGGCGGGCCACCGTCATCTGATGAAGACGATCTGAAGTCGACGCCAAGAAAGTTCCACCCGCGAACCCGGCAGGATCTACAACTATCGTCGCCACCACCCTCCACATCGCCGGTGTTTGGTGCGGACGCCATTGTTTTGGGCACAACAGAGGAAAGGGAGGAGAATGAGAGCGAGGAAAAGTGAAGAGGGCGAGGCAGCAGACTTAACGAGCGGTGGTAACGGCTGTCAGCCCTGGCCACGTGGTTCCGACAGGTGGGGTCGATATGTCAGTTTTCCAGTTAGTCGTGGGTCACAACTTGTTTAGTGCGTTTTGTTATTCATTTGCCACTGAAGTGGTGGTCTTTCATTACTTTTGGTAAATATGGTAGTTTTGGAGTACCCTAGCCACAAATGTGGTGGTTTTGAGCAATTTACTCCGTTTGAGGGCTCCAGCAATTTTTTTATGAGACCAAGAGCCCTTCGACGGAATTTTTTTCATAAACCTGTTGTGGGACGCATTTGCGGGATTTGTTCCGCGCCGGAGAGCTCATGGTCCCGCAAATACAATCATAGGCCAAATATTGACAAGTTCATCATCGCTAGTGCATATGTAGTTCATCATATATATATACATCATTAATTGATCATCATACTAGTTCATCACATCCAAAATCATGCGCAACATACGAGTTATCAATTTAATCAATAAAACAAGACAAAAGATGCTCAAATGACATAGAGTAATCAAGCAACATCCTCATTGTTGCGAAGAACATCCCCTCCAACACCGCCCCTAGCACCGTGATACGTCTCCAACATATCTATAATTTTTGATTGATCCATGTTGTTATATTATCATCCTTGGATGATTTAAAATCATTTTATAGCAACTTTATATCATTTTTGGGACTAACCTATTGAGATAGTGCCCAGTGCCAGTTGCTGTTTTTTGCTTGTTGTTTTACTTCACAGAATATCCCTATCAAACGGAGTCCAAACGCAGCAAAACTTTTTGGAGATTTTTTTGGACCCGAAGACAACTTGCACTACAAAAAGGTACACTTCCGTGATGATACGTGTTTTTCACAGTAGGTCACGTTTTCTGTCATGCATGTACATCCATGAAGATTTTATGACAGAATCAAGATAGTCATATCTGTGCTGTCCTAGAAGTGTTCCATGACAATACCAAAATTATCATCACGGAAGTGTTCACTTCCATGACGATAAATGGCGCGTCATGGAAGTGTTTTTGTCAAGGGTAACCGACATGGAATGCACCGTAACGGGTCGCCGTTAAGCTATCGGGTTCGATTTTGGATCCGATAACCCGTTAACAGCAACGACCAATGGCGATTTTCCATGTGTAAAATTCTCATTGCCCGAAAGAAACATGTGTCAACTCCTCGTTGGGACAGATGTCATCCAGCAAGTGGACGGGATGCACCTATGATACGTTGACACGTGGATCATCCCAACAGTGGATCACTTAGGTCAAAAGGTGGCGGGTCGGCCCATTGAAAGCTTGTTAATGACCTGTTCGCATAGAGCCCATTTATAGTCCGCTAACTCATGGCCCGTTATGGCCTATCCGAATCTGGCCCAGTAGCGTCATCTGAGCCGTCCAATATGATTCCAGCCTGTTGTAACTTCCGGCCCATGTATGGCCCATGACGTCTTTCGGCCCATAAGAGGCCCTTTACAACTCTTGGCCCATTAACGAAACATGGTGAAACTGGCCCGCAATGAACATTGTATCGCTTTATACCCATTAACGACCCATTATTCCATTGGGCCATTTCTAGCCCGTGTTATCTTTTGGCCTTCGCATGGCCCATTTATTCTTAGGCTGATTTGCAGCATTCGATTACTGATGGTCCCTTACTGGCCTATTCCGGTTGTGGGCCAAATTCAGTCTGTGGTTAAAGTCGGCCCGTTTGTGGCCCGTTAATCTGTTGGGCCGTTTTCTAAGCGTCGTCAAATACGTCCGGTTAACGACGGCCCCTTATGGTCGGCCCATGAATGGAAGATTCCAACTCTAGCCCATTTAGGGCCCATAATGCGGTCCATTATTGGCCCATGTTGGCCAATCGATCATACGGCCCGTAGAAGGCCCGTTGATTCTACGGCCCATAGAAGGTCCATTGTTTCTATGGCCCGTAAAAGGCTCATTATTTTTAAGGCCCATAGAAGTCCCATGGTCACTACAGTAGATATGTAGCCAATGGTTATTGTGGCCTAGTTTTAAAAAATAGGTTATTACGGCCACTAGCAAACCGCGGAAAAAGAACTGCACTGACTATAAATAAACAAGACAAAAAGCAAATAAATAAGCAAGCAACTTACGCTAGGATATCACGCCTATTACACATATTACATCCATTGGGCATCAAAGTTCGCCATCAGTGCAAATATAGGGAACAAAGCAGCATATCACATACACTGGTTGTCAAAGTTGGCGACCAGTGCAAATAAACGCCGCAGCAAAACAAGTCCAGAACTGAAACCACTTCAGAAGAGCTCAAGAAACAATATCCTGGGTACCCAACATGCTGGCAAGATGCTTAGCAAGCTTATTAACTTTCTCTTGTTTGGCGCTTAAATCCTCCAGCGCTTGCTGTTGCACCCGAAAGTATGCATCTGAATTCTGCAGGGACTTCCTTAGTCCTTCGGCTTCCTGTCACAGCACATCTGATCGATGTCTTTCAACTTGAAGTTGAGACTCAAGAAGCCGAACTGATTCGGGTAGAGAGTTGGAAGAGCTTGTGCCAGTAGTAGTGGCCAGTAACTCGAACACTACATCAAGACAGGACTTTGGGGTTGTCTCACTGTCTTCAAGATAGTTTTTATCAGCTTTCTTGGAGACCAACAGGGATGTCTCACTATCTTGAACCTTATCTACATTACTTCCTTTACCACTGCATAATGGGGTACTCTTCTCCAATATTTTGTCCACATTCTAAAAGAGAAGAAACAAGCATACTCATCACAGGTTTACCATGTTGTGTATGAAACTCATTTTGGTTAACCAGTTCAGCAGTAAGGTGGATAGGATAACAACATGAAACAAACATATATCTATGTACTATGGTCACTGTATGGTCTATATCATTCCAGTGTATGTTGTCAAATCAAGATAGGGACAGTTCAAATCATACATGTTTAAGAAAAAGCAGCATATACAGAATATAAGTGCGGGAAACTACAAAGCATGACATGAGAACATAATTGTTTATTCAATTGAAACTGAAATCAACATAGAGCAAGTTACAACAGCAAACCAGTTAAAGAAACAGGTTTAAAACATACCTGTTACACCATTGGAGTTTCAATTGCATCCTTCAAATTTGAAATTAGTTGGTATGAGTAAATACAGTGATGCAAGAGCAAAGGAGTATGAACCATAGCTACGGAACCTGACCTGAGAACAGTTCTTCTTCTGCTTTAAGCGTTGAGTTGGGGTTCGGAGTGGTGGTCCTCATGCTTTGGGCACTACAGTTGCCTTACTAACTGCTCGTGTTTGGGTGCTCTGTGGTGGAGACGGTGCTGTGTCAACTGGAACTGGGTTACTATCTGCTGGGGTTGGGGTTAGAAGAGGTGTAGCTGGTTGTCTGTCGAACTTGGTAGGGGTACAATCTGCAAGGATCTGGGTTATGTGTGGTGGGGCTGGTTCTTGGGCAAGTACAACCGTAGTTCTATCTGCATCGCCAGGTAGCACTATCTTTTCTGAAGACCGCGTTTTTACTCCCTTAGATACTGCCATCACCCCCTCCAATTCAAATGGCTGATAAGCAAGAAAAGTAATTGAATGTACAGACATTGTATGATAGACAAGTGCAATGGATAGTGGGGAATAAAAGAGGGCATGTAATAATTCACATTGATGTTGTCTAATCAAAGAGCATAGCATGACACAATTTCAAATATATGATGGCTAACTAAACAGGATAGCATGACATAATTTCACATATATGATGGCTAACTAAACAGGATAGAATGACATAATTCAAAATATGATGACTATGTAAACATGATGACATGATATAACTATATGATGTGTCTATTAAAGTGGTTGACCTATAATTCATATACATGCCGTCTATGGAAACCAGATGGCATGATATAATTCACGGATAGAATGACAAAATTCAAAATATGATGACTATGTAAATAGGATGAGATGATATAACTAATATGATGTCTTTATTAAATGGGATGGCATGGCATAATTCAGATACATGTTGTCTATGTAAACATGATGGCATGATATAATTCAAATACTGTATATGATTTATGTACTAATCAAGTAAGCAGATGGCAATCACATATATGATGTCTAAACTAAGCAGATGGCATTCAATATTTTGTATATGATGTAAAAACTAAGCAATGCAAGACAACATACACATGATATGAGTAATATAACCCTGCCAAGTTTGAGCATACACCTCAGGGGGAAAATAGGACTGGTCATCTGTCTCTGAATCCTCCTCTGAGGAGCTATCTGTAACCCGCAAGATATGTGCTTCAGCAGGTAGCATTGTCTGCTCTGAAGACCTTGTTTTCACTCCAGATTTTCCATCACCAATTCATATGGCTGATGCACAAGAAGAGTAGTTGAATATAAGAACATTGTTTACAACTGTAATATGTGATACAAAAAAGGATGGCATGATATAATTCACATATATGATGCTTGGCTAAATAGCATGGCACTGCATAATTCACATACATAATGCCTTGCAACAAGATAGCATTGCATAATTCAAATATATAATGCCTTGCAACAAGATAGCATTGCATAATTCAGATATATAATGCCTTGCAACAAGATGGCATTGCATAATTCACATATATATGGTAATTAGACACTAAACGGGTGGCGTTCACACAAAGAATGTTTAAACTAAGCAAATGACATAGCAAGGCAAGACACCATATGCACGATATGAGCAAGATAACCATGCTAAGTTAAGAGCATACACCTCGGGGGGGGGGGATAGGACTGGTCATCTGTCTCTGAATCCTCCTCTGAGGAGCAATCCGTAACCAGCAAGATATGCACTTCGTGAGATAGCATTGTCTGCTATGAAGACCTTGTTTTCACTCCAGATTTTTCCATCACCGTGTCAAATGGCTGATGCACAGGAAGAGTAGTTGAATGACTTACATTGTTGACAAATGTACTATGTAATGAAAAAAAGGATGGCATGCTATTATAATATGACTAGCTAAGCAGGATGGCATTGCAAAATTCACATATATGATGCCGGGCTAAACAAGATGGTATTGCATAATTCACATATATGATATAGAAAGTAAACAGATGGCATTCACACAAAACATGTCTAAACTAAGCAGATGACATTTTAATGTATAAAGTAAGCAATGCAAGTTGCCATATGCATGATATGACCAACATCAGCATGGCAAGTTAGAGCAAAGACCTCAGGGGGTAAATAGGAGTGGTCTGCTCCCTCTGAATCCCCCTCTGAATAGTTATCTTCCTCTTGATTAAATCTGGAACGGGGGGAGGGGGCTGCCTTTGCACCCACCATGGAGCGACGTCTGCATGAAATTTTATTGCCACGCAAGGCTCGTCTCTTTTGCTCTACATGTTCAGTACGATTGTGTACAATAACTGACATGCATAGGAATAAAACATAGTGAGATTATGTAAGGAGTGCATGCAGAAATCCAGAGTGATGGTAGCAACCTATGGACAGACCCAAAACCAGTGATAGCAGGCAGGTAATAGCCGCCGTTAAAAAATATAGATAATGGCACCTTTACTGTTTGTTTCCCACCCAACATGAAAGTCATAGTAGACACCCGAGATTAAACAGGTAGTAAACAGATAATATTCATTGCTGCGCCGATATCTACCCCACAACCATTTAAAAACTTAAGTTTGAGCATTAGTTTGGAGCTAACTCGGAGTCTAACAGGTGAAGAGGACAATAAAGTAGCAGGTAATATTAAGCGATGCATAACGTAAGTAGACACAAAAGGGTGCGACCTCTCTTGTGGACCCGTGTAGTCCTCAAGGTCATCTGCTCAGTTGATCATGGTAATGCAGTTGTGGTGGCTGCCGGCGGCGTGGAAGAAGATCTGAGGTGGCGAAAGACAATCTGGAGGGCTGATCCCTGCTGTGCTGGACCCTTCCGTCGTTGGAGCAGCTAAGCTTGGGTGGACGACGGCGCGGCAGGAGCGAAACAAACCACACAAGGTTTTCTTCGAAACCTATCTGTAACAGAAGTAATTATGTAAGGTCTCGTTTGAATTGGAGGATTCTAACAACGCAGGGATAGGAAATACACAGGAATAGGATAGGAATGCACGAGCAAAATAGAGCATTTGCAAATACAGGACTTCTGTTAATTTGGGTGTTTGGTTCACAGGAATGCAAAGAAGCATGGTGAAATTACGTCAAACCACAAGAAAATGTAAAGTTATAATGCTATTATGCTACTATCACTTAGTCTTGTTCTTCATGAATAAGAATTTAAAAAGGATGGCCAAGTGGATATTAAAATTCCTAAAGTTTTTCTTTGAAAGAGACACTAAAGGAACAAATAATACTTTGGACCCAGGCCACTACCCTACCAGCTAAACTCCCAGGCCCATCTACACATGCACAGCTCAAACGCGCAGAAATAAATAATGATGGCTTTCGAGAGAGTCCATCATGGATAGCTAACTTGCCTAGTACCCACTGCTTGTCATATAGGAGAAACTAATCGTATTCCTCATTACTACGCATGCTAAGTGGACAATATATATAACCTATAAAGTAAAAAAACAATGCAACAAGTGTACAACCTCTATGGTGAAGCCATGTCAATCCCATCATCATTGGGTTGGTAGCTGAGGATGCTGGGGCTGATGTGGTTGTCGGAGGAGGGGAACAAGATCTTAGGCGTCTGGAGGTGGAGTCAAGGGTACTGCTCCGCTGTGATGGAGGGTTTCGTCGCTGGAGCAGCTCCAGTGAGGTGTACGACGGTGAGGCTGAAGCAGGACAAGAGAGACAACATTAACCTGAAGTGGTATTCTAATAGCATCTGCAATAGATGATGTAAATAAATTACATCGCCAAAAAGTGCCAGGTGTAAAATACATCAGCCGCTCATCTCTGAACTTAACTGCCGAAACTGAATTTAACTGTCAAAACTGGATTTTGCTGTCGAAAGTGAACGCACTAGTAGCAGAAAAGCAGTGCACTAATAGTTTTGGCCACTCGAGCACTAGTGGCAGAGGAGCAATGATCTAAATCGGTAGCCGCTCCAGCAGGGAACGTACTACCAGAGAGCAGCCGCGGCAGCTGGTCCTGCAGCAGCAGCACCCTGAGCAGCAGCGCGTGCGAGAGCCAGGGCAGGTGGTCATGTGGCAGCATCTCGGGTAGCAGCAGCAGGGACTCGAGCGAGGGCCGGAGCTGCTGCTCGTGCAACAGCAGCGCGACCAAGAGTAGAGCAACAGCGCAAGCACAAGCAAGAGAAAGAGCAGCAGCGGGAGCTAGAACAAGAGAAGACGAGGCAGGGGACCGAGGTAGACATCGGGACCACCCATGACTTAGCCCAAGTGGGGAGTTGGTGGGAGTGGCCGAGAGAGTGTCATGGCAATGGGAGGGTTCTGTCGGAATGATGTTGGTCCACCCGAATGGGAGTGCGAGACCATGGGTTTCGTGGTGTGGGTACAGTGTACTAACCTCTGCAGAGTGTTTATTAAATCTATCGATAGCCGCGTCCTCGGTTACGGACACAACTCGTAAGTAGGTCACACCATGGATCAACATGTTAAGTTAATCTTGGACACTAAAGTTATATGGTTGGAATTGGTTATGTGATGAGATTGTTGAGACCATGAAGATGGTCGTTGTTGTGGAAACCAAAGTGTTGGTTTCGTTTGTGATCCGAGAGTGATCACTGTTTGATGATGTTGGTTACGAGGTAACCTGTTTGGTAAGAGAGTCTGAGGGACTCGGTGCACACGTATGATTCACTGCATGAGTAGTATGTTGAAGCATTGCATTTAACCTACTTAATTGTCATAGTATTGTTTGCCATTATGCTTATATTTGTTGTGAGCTTGCAAGTACATTAAATGTACTGACCTAGCGTGTCATGCCAGATTTCAGGAAAGTCTTATCGGATCGGAGTGCTTCCCGTGTCTAGATTGTGTCCACATTGGTGTCCCTGTGCTATGGAGTTCCACTTCATCATCGTTCCGTTGCCGCGTAGTTGTCGTGATCAAGGCCCCTTCATGTTCATTAAATAATGTGCATACTGTTCAGCCGCACCATGTGTGCCGCTTTGCCTCGCTACGTGATGTCATATCGAACTTATGTTTCTGCTAGCATCAATAGAGCAGTTGTTTTCTGTACCAAGATGTTGTGTGTTGCCAGAAGACTAAATCTCTGGGCTGGCAATGCAAGGTAAACCAGTTGCTCTGAGCCGGGGTGCCACAACGCTTGGTATCAGAGCCGCGCTGACTGTAGGACACGCTAGACCGCCGACACGTTAGTTGAACGGTAGCCAGATTAAATTGAGTGTCGGTAGAGTTTGCATCTGATTGCTGCATTGCATGCACTTGATTTATTATTATTTCTAACCGACTAATGGTTGTGAGTGTAGATGGCTCCAGTACCGTATGCGTGCCAGTTGGAGCTGCCACCGTACACTTCGCCGCACCTTCTTCAAAGTGTATGGCGTCGACTCTACCCTCACGGTGACGACCCAGAGTATCGGGTGTAGCGGGAGTGCCTAGCAGACTCAGTATACGAATATCACGCAGTGGTTACCTTGCGCAGCAGTTTGGCATCAGGATCTTACACTCGTTCTTCTAGGAGTGGTTTCGCTTCTATCCCTGCTCAGGTTGTCCAGTTTGCTGCATTTGAGATCCTCGTTGAGCTGTGTTATTGTTGGAAATATGCCCTAGAGGCAATAATAAAATGGTTATTATTGTATTTCCTTGTTCATGATAATTGTCTGTTGTTGATGCTATAATTGTATTAACTGGAAACCGTAATACATGTGTGAATACATAGACCACAACATGTCCCTAGTAAGCCTCTAGTTGACTAGCTCGTTGATCAATAGATGGTTATGGTTTCCTGACCATGGACATTGGATGTCATTGATAACGGGATCACATCATTAGGAGAATGATGTGATGGACAAGACCCAATCCTAAGCATAGCACAAGATCGTGTAGTTCGTTTGCTAGAGCTTTTCTAATGTCAAGTATCATTTCCTTAGACCATGAGATTGTGCAACTCCCGGATACCGTAGGAATGCTTTGGGTGTACCAAACATCACAACGTAACTGGGTGGCTATAAAGGTGCACTACAGGTATCTCCGAAAGTGTCTGTTGGGTTGGCACGAATCGAGACTGGGATTTGTCACTCCGTATGACGGAGAGGTATCTCTGGGCCCACTCGGTAATGCATCATCATAATGAGCTCAATGTGACTAAGGATTTAGCCACGGGATCATGCGTTACGGTACGAGTAAAGTGACTTGCCGGTAACGAGATTGAACAAGGTATTGGGATACCGACGATCGAATCTCGGGCAAGTAACGTACCGATTGACAAAGGGAATTGTATAAGGGATTGATTGAATCCTCGACATCGTGGTTCATCCAATGAGATCATCGTGGAACAAGTGGGAGCCAACATGGGTATCCAGATCCCGCTGTTGGTTATTGATCGGAGAGTCGTCTCGGTCATGTCTACATGTCTCCCGAACCCGTAGGGTCTACACACTTAAGGTTCGGTGACGCTAGAGTTGTAGAGATATTAGTATGCGGTTAACCAAAAGTTGTTCGGAGTCCCGGATGAGATCCCGGACGTCACGAGGAGTTCCGGAATGGTCCGGAGGTAAAGATTTATATATGGGAAGTCCTATTTTGGCCACCGGAAAATGTTCGGGATTTTTCGGTATTGTACCGGGAAGGTTCTAGAAGGTTCCGAAGTGGGGCCCACCTGCATGGGGGACCCACATGAACGTGGATAGTGGGGGCAAGGCCCCACACCCCTGGTCAAGGCGCACCAAGATCCCACCTTAGAAGGAATAAGATCATATCCCGAAGGGATAAGATCAAGATCCCTAAAAAGGGGGGATAACAATCGGTGGGGAAGGGAAATGATGGGATTTCTTTCCCCCACCTTTGCCAACGCCCCAATGGACTTGGAGGGCAAGAAACCAGCCCCCTCCACCCCTATATATAGTGGGGAGGCGCATGGGAGCAGCACCCCAAAGCCCTGGTGCCTCCCTCCTTCCCGTGACACGTCTTCCTTCCCGCTTGCGCTTGGCGAAGCCCTGCCGGGATCCCGCTACTTTCACCACCACGCCATCATGCTGCTGGATCTCCATCAACTTCTCCTCCCCCCTTGCTGGATCAAGAAGGAGGAGACGTCCCCGCTCCGTACGTGTGTTGAACGCGGAGGTGCCGTCCGTTCGGCGCTAGGATCATCGGTGATTTGGATCACGACGAGTACGACTCCATCAACCCCGTTCTCTTGAACGCTTCCGCGCGCGATCTACAAGGGTATGTAGATGCACTCTCCTCTCTCTCGTTGCTAGATGACTCCATAGATTGATCTTGGTGATACGTAGAAAATTTTAAATTTCTGCTACGTTCCCCAACAGTGGCATCATGAGCCAGGTTTATGCGTAGATTCTATGCACGAGTAGAACACAAAGTAGTTGTGGGCGACGATTTGTTCAATTTGCTTACCGTTACTAGTCTTATCTTGATTCGGCGGCATTGTGGGATGAAGCGGCCCGGACCGACCTTACACGTACTCTTACGTGAGACAGGTTCCACCGACTGACATGCACTTGATGCATAAGGTGGCTAGCGGGTGTCTGTCTCTCCCACTTTAGTCGGATCGGATTCGATGAAAAGGGTCCTTATGAAGGGTAAATAGCAATTGGCATATCACCGTTGTGGCTTTTGCGTAGGTAAGAAACGTTCTTGCTAGAAACCCATAGCAGCCACGTAAAACATGCAACAACAATTAGAGGACGTCTAACTTGTTTTTGCAGGGTATGCTATGTGATGTGATATGGCCAAAAGGATGTGATGTATGAGATTGATCATGTTCTTGTAATAGGAATCATGACTTGCATGTCGATGAGTATGACAACCGGCAGGAGCCATGGGAGTTGTCTTAATTTATTGTATGACCTGCGTGTCAATGAAAAACGCCATGTAATTACTTTACTTTATTGCTAACCGTTAGCCATAGTAGTAGAAGTAATAGTTGGCGAGACAACTTCATGAAGACACGATGATGGAGATCATGGTGTCATGCCGGTGACGAAGGTGATCATGCCGCGCCTCGAAGATGGAGATCAAAAGGCGCAAGATGATATTGGCCATATCATGTCACTTTATGATTTGCATGTGATGTTTGTCATGTTTACATCATATTTGCTTAGAACGACGGTAGCATAAATAAGATGATCCCTCACTAAAATTTCAAGAGATGTGTTCCCCCTAACTGTGCACCGTTGCGAAGGTTCGTTGTTTCGAAGCACCACGTGATGATCGGGTGTGATAGATTCTAACGTTCGCATACAACGGGTGTTGACGAGCTTAGCATGTACAGACATGGCCTCGGAACACAAGCAAAACACTTAGGTTGACTTGACGAGCCTAGCATGTACAGACATAGCCTCGGAACACAAGAGACCGAAAGGTCGAACATGAGTCGTATAGTAGATACGATCAACATGGAGATGTTCACCGATGATGACTAGTCCGTCTCACGTGATGATCGGACACGGCCTAGTTGACTCGGATCATGTATCACTTAGATGACTAGAGGGATGTCTATCTGAGTGGGAGTTCATTAAATAATTAGATGAACTTAATTATCATGAACATAGTCAAAAGGTCTTTGCAAATTATGTCGTAGCTTACGCTTTAGTTCTACTGTTTAAGATATGTTCCTAGAGAAAATTTAGTTGAAAGTTGATAGTAGCAATTATGCGCACTGGATCCGTAAACTGAGGATTGTCCTCATTGCTGCACAGAAGGCTTATGTCCTTAATGCACCGCTCGGTGTGCTGAACCTCGAGCGTCGTTTGTGGATGTTGCGAACATCTGACATACCCGTTTTGATGACTACGTGATAGTTCAGTGCGTAATGTTGAACGGTTTAGAATTGAGGCACCGAAGACATTTTGAAACGTCGCGGAACATATGAGATGTTCCAAGAGCTGAAATTGGGATTTTAGGCTCGTGCCCACGTCAAGAGGTATGAGACCTCTGACAAGTTTCTTAACCCTGCAAACTAAGGGAGAAAAGCTCAACCGTTGAGCATGTGCTCAGATTGTCTAAGTACTACAATCGCTTGAATCGAGTGGGAGTTAATCTTCCAGATGAGATAGTGATGGTTCTCCAAAGTCACTGCCACCAAGCTACTAGAGCTTCGTGATGAACTATAACAAATCAGGGATAGATATGATGATCCTTGAGCTATTCGCGATGTTTGACACCACGAAAGTAGAAATCAAGTAGGAGCATCAATTGTTGATGGTTAGTAAAACCACTAGTTTCAAGAAGGGCAAGGGAAAGAAGGGACACTTCATGAAACGGAAAATCAGTTGCTGCTCTAGTGAAGAAACCCAAGGTTGAACCCAAACCCGAGACTAAGTGCTTCTATAATGAGGGGAACGGTCACTGAAGCAGAACTACCCTAGATACTTGGTAGATGAGAAGGTAGGCAAGGTCGACAGAAGTATATTGGATACACATTATATTAATGTGTACTCTACTAGTACTCCTAGTAGCACCAGGGTATTAGATACCGGTTCGGTTGCTAAGTGTTAGTAACTCGAAATAAAAGCTGCGGAATAAACGGAGACTAGCTAAAGGTGAGATGACGATATGTGTTGGAAGTGTTTCCAAGGTTGATGTGATCAAGCATCGCATGCTCCCTCGAGCATCGAGATTGGGGTTAAACCTGAATAATTATTATTTGGTGTTTGCGTTGAGCATAGACATGATTGGATTATGTTTATCGCAATACGGTTATTCATTAAAGGAGAATAATGGTTACTCTGTCTATTTGGATAATACCTTCAATGGTCTTGCACCTAAAATGAATGGTTTATTGAATCTCGATCGTAGTGATACACATGTTCATGCCAAACGATATAAGATAGTAATGATAGTACCACATACTTGTGGCACTGCCACTTGAGTCATATTGGTATAAAACGCATGAAGAAGCTCCATGTTGATGGATCTTTGGACTCACTCGTTTTTGAAAAGATTGAGACATGCGAACCATGTCTATTAGTATATATGCATGAAGAAAGTCCATACAGATGGATCATTTAGACTCACTTGATTTTGAATCACTTGAGACATGCAGATCATACCACATGGGCAAGATGACTGAAAGGCCTCGTTTTCAGTAAGATGGAACAAGAGAGCAACTTGTTGGAAGTAATACATTTGATGTGTGCAGTCCAATGAGTGCTGACGCACGCAGTGGATATCGTTATGTTCTTACTTCACAGATGATTTGAGTAGATTTACTTGATGAAACACAAGTCTGAATTATTGAAAGGTTCAAGTAATTTCAGAGTGAAGTTGAAGATCGTCGTGACAAGAGGATAAAATTTCTGTGATATGATCATAGAGATGAATATCTGAGTTACGAGTTTGGCGCACAATTAAGAAATTGTGGAAATTGTTTCACGACTAATACCGCCTGGAACACCATATTGTGATGGTGTGTCCGAACATCATAACTGCACCCTATTGTGTATGGTGCATACCAAGATGTCTCTTATTGAATTACAACTATTGTTTATGGGTTAGGCATTAGAGACAACCGCATTCACTTTAAATAGGGCACCACGCAATTCCGTTGAGACGACACCGTATGAACTATGGTTTAGAGAAACCTAAGCTGTCGTTTCTTAAAACTTTGGGGCTGCGACGCTTATGTGAAAAAGTTTCAGGATGATAAGCTCGAACCCAAAGCAGATAAATGCATCTTCATAGAATACCCAAAACAGTTGGGTATACCTCCTATTTCAGATCTGGAAGCAAAAGTGATTGTTTCTAGAAACGGGTCCTTTCTCAAGGAAAAGTTTCTCTCGAAAGAATTGAGTGGGAGGATGGTGGAGACTTGATGAGGTCATTGAACCGTCACTTCAACTAATGTGTAGCAGGGCACAGGAAGTTGTTCCTGTGGCACCTACACCAATTGAAGTGGAAGCTTATGATAGCGATCATGAAACTTCAGATCAAGTCACTACCAAACCTCATAGACGACAAGGATGCGTACTACTTCAGAGTGGTACGTAATCCTGTCTTGGAAGTCATGATGCTAGACAACAATGAACCTACGAGCTATGGAGAAGCGATGGTGGGCCCGGATTCCGACAAATGGCTCGAGGCCATAAAATCCGAGAGGATCCATGTATGAAAACAAAGTATAGACTTTGAAAGAACTACTTGATGGTCGTAAGGCTGTTGGGTACAGATGGATTTTAAATGGAAGACAGACAATGATGGTAAGTGTCACCATTAAGAAAGCTCGACTTGTCGTTAAGATGTTTTCCGGCAAGTTCAAGGAGTTGACTGCGATGAGACTTTCTCACTTGTAGCGATGCTAAGAGTCTGTTAGAATTATATTAGCAGTTACTGCATTATTTATGAAATCTTGCAGATAGGATGTCAAAACATTGTTTCCTCGACGATTTTCTTGAGGAAAGGTTGTATGTGATACAACCAGAAGGTTTTGTCAATCCTGAAAGATGCTAACAAGTATGCAAAGCTCCAGCATTCCTTCTAAGGATTGGAGTAAGCATCTCGGAGTTGGAATGAACGCTTTGATGAGATAATCAAAGATTTTGGGTTTATACAAAGTTCATGAGAAACTTGTATTTCCAAAGAAGTGAGTGGGAGCACTATAGAATTTTTGATGAGTATATGTTGTTAACATATTGTTGATCAGAAATGATGTAGAATTTCTGGAAAGCATCCAGGGTTATTTGAAAAGTGTTTTTAATGGAAAACCTGGATTAAGCTACTTGAACATTGAGCATCAAGATCTATAAGGATAGATCAAAAAACGCTTAATAGTACTTTCAAATGAATACATATCGTGACAAGATTTTGAAGGAGTTCAAAATAGATCAGCAAAGAAGGAGTTCTTGGCTGTGTTACAAGGTGTGAGTATTGAGTAAGACTCAAGACCTGACCACGGTAGAAGAAAGAGAAAGGACGAAGGTCGTCCCCTATGCTTTAGACGTAGGCTCTACAATATGCTATGCTGTGTACCACACCTGAAGTGTGCCTTGCCATGAGTTAGTCAAGGGGTACAATAGTGATCCAGGAAGGGATCACATGACAGCGGTCGAACTTATCCTTAGTATCTAGTGGACTAAGGAATTTTCTCGATTATGGAGGTGGAAAGGGGGTTCGTCGTAAAGGGTTATGTCGATGCAAACTTTGACACTGATCCGGATGACTCTGAGTAGTGAACCGGATTCGTATAGTAGAGCAGTTATTTGGAATAGCTCCAAGTAGCGCGTGGTAGCTGCATCTACAAGATGACATAGAGATTTGTAAAGCACACACGGATCTGAATGTTGCAGACTCGTTGACTAAAACCTCTCTCGTAAGCATAACATGATCAAACCCTAGAACTCATTGAGTGTTAATCACATGGTGATGTGAACTAGATTATTGACTCTAGTAAACTCTTTGGTATTAGTCACATGGCGATGTGAACTTTGAGTGTTAATCACATGGTGATGTGAACTAGATTATTGACTCTAGTGCAAGTGGGACACTGTTGGAAATATGCCCTAGAGGCAACAATAAAATGGTTATTATTGTATTTCCTTGTTCATGATAATTGTCTGTTGTTCATGCTATAATTGTATTAACTGGAAACCGTAATACATGTGTGAATACATAGACCACAACATGTCCCTAGTAAGCCTCTAGTTGACTAGCTCGTTGATCAATAGATGGTTATGGTTTCCTGACCATGGACATTGGATGTCATTGATAACGGGATCACATCATTAGGAGAATGATGTGATGGACAAGACCCAATCCTAAGCATAGCACAAGATCGTGTAGTTCGTTTGCTAGAGCTTTTCTAATGTCAAGTATCATTTCCTTAGACCATGAGATTGTGCAACTCCCGGATACCGTAGGAATGCTTTGGGTGTACCAAACGTCACAACATAACTGGGTGGCTATAAAGGTGCACTACAGGTATCTCCGAAAGTGTCTGTTGGGTTGGCACGAATCGAGACTGGGATTTGTCACTCCGTATGACGGAGAGGTATCTCTGGGCCCACTCGGTAATGCATCATCATAATGAGCTCAATGTGACTAAGGAGTTAGCCATGGGATCATGCGTTACGGTACGAGTAAAGTGACTTGCCGGTAACGAGATTGAACAAGGTATTGGGATACCGACGATCGAATCTCGGGAAAGTAACATACCGATTGACAAAGGGAATTGTATACGGGATTGATTGAATCCTCGACATCATGGTTCATCCGATGAGATCATCGTGGAACAAGTGGGAGCCAACATGGGTATCCAGATCCCGCTGTTGGTTATTGACCGGAGAGTCGTCTCGGTCATGTCTGCATGTCTCCCGAACCCGTAGGGTCTACACACTTAAGGTTCGGTGATGCTAGAGTTGTAGAGATATTAGTATGCGGTTAACCGAAAGTTGTTCGGAGTCCCGGATGAGATCCCAGACGTCACGAGGAGTTCCGGAATGGTCCGGAGGTAAAGATTTATATATGGGAAGTCCTATTTTGGCCACCGGAAAATGTTCGGGATTTTTCGGTATTGTACTGGGAAGGTTCTAGAAGGTTCCGAAGTGGGGCCCACCTGCATGGGGGGACCCACATGAACGTGGATAGTGGGGGCAAGGCCCCACACCCCTGGTCAAGGCGCACCAAGATCCCACCTTAGAAGGAATAAGATCATATCCCGAAGGGATAAGATCAAGATCCCTAAAAAGGGGGGATAACAATCGGTGGGGAAGGGAAATGATGGGATTTCTTTCCCCCACCTTTGCCAATGCCCCAATGGACTTGGAGGGCAAGAAACCAGCCCCCTCCACCCCTATATATAGTGGGGAGGCGCATGGGAGCAGCACCCCAAAGCCCTGGCGCCTCCCTCCCTCCCGTGACACCTCTTCCTTCCCGCTTGCGCTTGGCGAAGCCCTGCCGGGATCCCGCTACTTTCACTACCACGCCGTCGTGCTGCTGGATCTCCATCAACTTCTCCTCCCCCCTTGCTGGATCAAGAAGGAGGAGACGTCCCCGCTCCGTACATGTGTTGAACGCGGAGGTGCCGTCCGTTCGGCGCTAGGATCATCGGTGATTTGGATCACGACGAGTACGACTCCATCAACCCCGTTCTCTTGAACGCTTCCGCGCGCGATCTACAAGGGTATGTAGATGCACTCCCCTCTCTCTCGTTGCTAGATGACTCCATAGATTGATCTTGGTGATACGTAGAAAATTGTAAATTTCTGCTACGTTCCCCAACAGTTATAACAAGATCCAGATGCAAACCCACCCAGGTTTCTACTACTATCCATCCTTGCACGATGATGGTCGTGTCTGCTTTCCTATCATTGATCCGGCGGCCGATAGTGCTACTAGCCACCTTTCCCGCTATATCACTGCTAGTTATCTTCTGATTCATGAGCTGGCTCGAGAGCTGACCCGTGCTCGCACTACTTTAGTAGCCGCTAGGTCCTAACCCACTCCACCTTCCATGGGATTTACTCCTTATATTGCACCGGCTTCTAGCTCGCCCATTACCCCGGTTACTCCTTCGAGTAGCTCGGGCACCTCGACTGTGACTCCCCACAGTGCCCCTGCCGAGTGGGCTTCACTTCTCGCTACTCCCGCAGCCCCTATGCTCCCGCCTCATCCTGCACCTGCCCCTGAGGGAGAGCCCTCGAGGCAGCATCATCGTGTTACCTTTAACCCGGAGGTTTTTGTTAACGTCGTTAGTTCAGGATCCGAGTCCGGATCAGGAGAGGACCCAGCAGGACCAGCAGAGCACTAGATCGTCAGAGTATCCGCAGTTGTCATGATGCTTGATGTACGGATGTAGTCGTACTTATCATGATGTTTTGTTTCATTTATGAGCATAGTCGAACCCATCATGATGTTTCCCTTTCATGTATGAGTCTATGTATAATTATGTTGGAACTTTTTATTATTCGCCTTCGTTTTTTGCTGCTTTCTTTCGGGTTTGTCGCTTGATTTTCTTCCCATTTTTGGATGATGCTCATCTCGGTTGCCTCAGCCTCATATTGGGAAAAACAAACAATAGGATGACGTGGGCAGGCAGCGGCAGTCACGCTGGTGAGGATGTCCCTGTTCGTCGCTTGGCAAGACAGGCAGGACATTCCCCCGAGCCGTATCCACATCCACCACCTCCACCGCCACATCCGCCATCCACTGAACAAATCATGCGCATGTTCGAAGAAAGAAGAAACAACAATCTGATTGAGCTATTGAAAAGTGTGCAAGCTATGGTTGGGCAGAGTGGAAATCATAATAGCCATCACTCTAAGCTGTCAGACTTTCACAGGACTAAGCCTCCCAGTTTCAGTCAAGTTATCGATCCTTTGGAAGCCGATGATTGGTTGCGGACTATTGAGAAGAAGCTTGAGATTGCCCGCACTGAGGAAGCCGACAAGGTTCCATTCGCTACTCACTATCTTGAGGGAGCTGCCGCTATATGATGGGATAATGCTAAAGCTATGTAGCCCGCGGACGAATAAATCACTTGGGCTAAATTCAAGGACCATTTTCGCAAGTACCATATTCCCGCCAGTATTATGAAAGTCAAGCAGCGTGAATTCCTCGCTCTCACCCAAGGAAGCCTATCAGTAAGTGAGTATCTGCATAAGTTCAACCATTTGGCCCGCTATTCTCTCTATGATGTGGCTACAGAAGAAAGGGAGATCGACAGATTTCTTGGAGGACTAAATCAACACCTCAGATGCACACTCAGTATGCTCGATTTTCTGGATTTCTAGACTGGGAAACAAAGCCCTCATTGCAGAAAGAGAACACAAGCTCGTGCACGACAATAAGCCTCCCTATAATTACCATAAGCGCAAATTCAAGCCTAAGAAGGATGGGCAGCCAATGCAGAAGGCTCGTACCACTACCCAAGTCAAGAATGTCGTGACCAGCCCGGTACGCGAAGAGTGTCAGCGCAGCAGTTCATGCTTTAATTGTGGGCAAACCAGACATCACGCCAGACAGTGGCCCAAGAGCGGCAAGCCAAATGCTCCATTTAAGCCGCAAGTCAACCACATGGGACCATACCCTGGCCAGAAGACCATCCAAGGGCAAGTTCACCATCTCTCCACGGATGAAGCCCAATAGGACCCGGAACTCGGGATTGGTATGTTTCCTGTTAGTAGCATACCTGCAATAATTTTGTTTGACTCTGAGGCTTCCCAATCTTTTATTTCACGGAGTTTTCTTGCCCGAAACAAGTTTCCTTGCTCGATTTTGGGAGAGTATGATGGTACAATAACCGGTATCCGTTCTCAAAAGCAATCTGGCCTGTCGCAATTTTGAGATTGACATCAAGGGAGTCATCTTCCCAGCTTCTTTGATAGTCATCGAGTCTGCCAAGTTGGATATTATTTTGGGAATGAATTGGTTGAACCAACATCAAGTATGCATCAACTGTGCGACCAGAGAAGTCACATTGACAAGTCGGGAAGGTCAGACAACATGGTTCCTTACTCGAAGAAGCATACCCAAGAAAGAAATGGTCTTCACAGCGGTAGCTGAAGAATTGGATCTAATTCCTGTGGTCAGTGAGTTTCCAGATGTATTTCCTAAGGAATTACCAGGAATGCCGCCAGACCAAGAGCTTGATTTTGCAATTGACCTTGTGCAAGGGACCGCACCTATATACAAGAAGTATTACCGGATGCCTTCATCCGAGTTAGTGGAGCTGAAGAAACAACTTGATGAGATGCTCCAGAAAGGATACATCCGTCCAAGATCTTCACCATGGGGATCACCCGCAATCTTCATGGACAAGAAAGATGGCATTCTCCAAATGTGTGTGGATTACCGTCAGTTGAGTGATGTCACTATCAAGAACAAATATCCGCTTCCGAGGATTGATGATTTGTTCGACCAACTCAGTGGGGCAAAAGTATTCTCCAAGATTGATTTGTGGACTGGATACCACCAGCTAAAAATCAAGAAGGAGGATATTCCTAAGACTGCATTCACCACTCGATATGGTCTTTACGAATATATGGTCATGTCATTCAGCCTCACCAATGCCCCCGCCTTCTTAATGCAAATGATGAATAAAGTATTCATGGACTTCTTGGATAAATTTGTGGTGGTCTTCATTGATGACATCCTCATATACTCAAAAGGTGAAGAAGAGCAGAAGGGACATCTCAGAGCAGTCTTGCAGAGACTCCGTGACCATCAGCTATATGTGAAATTCAGCAAATGTGAATTTTGGCTCAAGCAAGTCGGATTTTTGGGGCATGTTCTTTCAGCAGGAGGCATAGCCGTGGACCCAAGCGAAGTGAAGGACGTGCTTGAATGGACAGCACCCACGACAGTGACTGAGATCCGGATTTTTGTTGGATTAGCCGGATATTACCACGGATTCATCGAAGGCTTCTCTAAGATTGCCAAGCCAATGACGGAACTCCTAAAGAAGGATAATAATTTTGTATGGTCTGAGGACTGTGAGAAAAGCTTCAATGAGTTAAAGACCAGATTGACGTCAGCACCCGTGTTGACCCTCCCAGACATCTATCGCAGTTTTGATGTATATTGTGACGCATCCAGGAGAGGTATTGGATGTGTACTCATGCAAGATGGCAAGGTTGTAGCATACGCATCTCGATAGCTACGACCACACGAAGGGAACTACCCAACCCATGATTTGGAATTGGCCGCAGTTTTGCATGCATTAAAAATTTGGAGGCACTACCTCATTGGCAAAAGATGTCAGATATTTACTAACAACAAGAATCTCATGTACATATTCACCAAACCGGACCTGAACCTCCGATAGCGAAGATGGCTTGAATTGGTCAAGGATTATGATCTTGGAATAAACTATCATCCCGGTAAGGCCAATGTGGTTGCCGATGCCCTTAGCCGCAAGCCTGCGAACCTGAACACCTTGATGGAGTCCTTGCCTCCCGAACTCCAAGAAGAGATCGCTCAGCTTAACCTGGTTATTGTTGAGGCTGACCTTTCCAATATATTGGAACTTACCCCTACCCTCGAAGAAGAAATCCACATGGCCTAGAGAGATGAGTCAGTCCTGCAACACCATGTCAAGCGTATGCAAGAAGGCAAGACCCCAGATTTCTGTAAGGATGAGCAAGGTACTCTAAGGTTTCGAAGACGGATTTGCGTAGCTGAGCAAGCAGACCTGAGAAAGAAGATCTTGACAGAAGCGCACAAATCTTTTTGCTCGATCCATCCAGGATGTACCAAGATGAACGAGGACCTTCGTCAGGCATTTTGGTGGGATGGAATGAAAAAGGACATCGCCTACTTTGTCGCCTATTGTGATATATGTAACAAAGTGAAGGCGGAACACCAGAAACCAGCCGGACTTCTTCAACCTTTGCCCGTGCCGCAATGGAAGTGGGATGATGTCTGCATGGATTTCGTCATAGGTCTACCAAGGACTCACCGAGCCAATGATGCAGTATGGGTTGTGGTGGACATGCTGACAAAGGTAGCTCACTTCATTCCCATCCGAACCACCTACCGAGCCGATCAACTCGCACAGCTATATGTGTCCAGAATCGTCAGTTTACATGGAGTACCAAGAACTATCACTTCTGACAGAGGTTCTCTCTTTACCTCTGCATTCTGGTCATGTCTCCATCAAGCCTTGGGGACCGCACTAAAGTACATCACCGCCTATCATCCTTAGATAGACGGGAAAACTGAGCGAGTAAATCAAATACTTGAAGATATGCTCCGAGCATGTGCTTTGGCCTAAGGACCCAAGGGGGAAGATTGTCTGCCTTATGCTGAGTTCTCCTGCAACAACAGTTTCCAGACCACTCTCAAGATGTCACTGTTTGAAGCTCTGTATGGCCGTAAGTGCCGCACTCCACTAAACTGGTCCCAAACCGGAGATAGCCGTATTTTCGGAACCGACTTAATGATGGAGGCTGAAAAGCAAGTCAAGGATATCCGAGATAGACTGCAATTGGCTAAGTCCAGACAAAAGAGTTACTATGACTCAAAGCACTGTCAGATCAGTTTTGAACCTAGAGAGTATGTGTACCTCCGAGTCACACCCATGAAAGGAGTCAAGAGGTTTCAGACCCGAGGAAAACTTGCACCCAGATATATTGGTCCGTTCCCAGTTATGTCCAGAGTTGGTACAGTTGCTTATCAGTTGGAACTACCACCGGAATTGTCAGAAGTGCACAGTGTGTTCCATGTCTCAAAGTTGAGGAGGTGTATCTCGCCACCCGAAAAGGACTGATATGGCAGAGATAGAGCTTGCTAAGGATTTAACCTATGAGGAGAAACCGTTCTGAATATTAATTGGATGAAACGGAAAGTGTTACTCGCAGTAAGGTGATAAGATTTTATAAGGTACAGTGGGAGCATCACACCGAGGAAGAAGCAACTTGGGAAAGAGAGGACTTTTTTAGGGCAGCCTATCCAGAATTGTTTTCGCGAGCAACCGAATCTCGAGGACGAGATTCATCCTAAGTGGGGGAGGTTTGTGACATCCTGGTTTTTGCTCTTTTTCTTTTTCTGGATTTCATTGCCATTTGATTTGAATTTGGAGTTTTGAATCAACTCAGTTGGACTTAACCACTTGGGCATGTCCTTGATTTTCACCCAAGTGACTGACCTCCCTCTCAAACACATCATTTTCTCCCTGATATATCCCAAAATGGCCATAGAAATATTTTCATAAATGAAAAATATTAATTTCTTCTCTGAAACCACACTTCAGTTACATATGCTCCAGAGCGACCCTCATTTTTCTTGCTCACAAAAATCTGAGAAAATTCCTGAGTATTCTTTGGACCTTGACCCACCTCCCTGTGCAAAAATATTTCATAGTTATTTGGAATATCTTTGCTACAGAAAATCTTTTCTGTTCTGGCCAGAAAATGCACTTTACAAAGGAAGTGTATTTTTCCTTGATCCAATGAAGCTGAAATTTTTAGGACTTCATGACCTTCCTAAGAAACCCTTAACCTCCAAAGATCAGCCCTAAACTCCTTCTAGATCTCTCTCTATTAACCTCACAATTTTCTGTCTAGAAACTGGCGAGGAAGCTGCACTCACGCACAGTCCACCTGTGATCAACTCAAGACCTTGGATCAACCCAAACCATCAAGGACTACACGCCAGACATGATTTTAATGCGCGGCGTGGCACGATGCCAAAGTTCACACCGTGACCACGCGTGTGCACGATGCCAGGCAGCTGTTCGGCGCGCTCTGGATGCTACCGACGCCCCTGTTGCGCTCGTGCTCGCTTCCCCGCTCGCCGCACCTTGCCAAACCTCGCCACCATCATTGTCTCAACGCCCTTAACTCTCCCCTGGCACTCACCGACGCCGGAGCTCGCCGCAACGAGCACAGGCACGATGTGGCCAAGCGTACAATGCGCCCGAGCCACTGTTCTCGTCGCCACCCGAGCCCCTGTGCTCGTCTCCTCCCTCCCATAGTGGACGCGTGAGCCACGGCTTCTTCTCCCCCTCTCACTGACACCTCTCATCGCTGGCCGCCTTCTCCAGAGAACTCCGACGGAGCCCGAGCCCTCTCCTCCCTCGCCTATAAATATAGCCCCTTCCCGGCCTCCCAGAGCATCGCAACACACTCATACAACCACCACGACGCCGTAGATAACCGCAGCCCGACAGGGAAGACCTTTGGCCGCCGTTCCCGACCCAAGATCGCCGGTGATCCCCTCTGCTGCTTCCCACCCCTCTAGAGCCGCTCGAGCTTGACCAACTCCTCCGGCGTGTCTCTGGTGATCCACCGGTGCTCGCTGAACCAGTTGGGCCTCCCGGAAACGCCCTACCTCGCCGGAATCGCCAACTCTGACGAGCTCCCTTCGCCGACTTCTCTGGAGAAGACCACCACGACCCACTCCGTCTACCCCTAGCCACGTTTCGGGTACGTACAGACTCGCCGTAGTCTTACGCATCTATCCTCCCTCCACGGCAGCAGCCGACCTCTCCTCGTCGGAGAATCTCCGGCGACTCGCCGCCCCTCCTCTGTTTCCCTTCCTCTCTCTCTCTAAACCTAACAGCGGGGCCCCACTGTCAACCACTTAGCCGCGCCCGAAGCGGTATAAGTGGTGGCGCCCCGCTGGTTTACTTCTTCGATGTCACCCGCCTCTGTTTTCTTTTTATTTGAATCTAATTCAAATTTTAACCAGAAACTTTGACCAGCTATAACTTTTAAACCATAAGTCCAAATGCATTGATTCCTTTTTCATTGTGTTTGTATTGGAATATTCTAGCAGCACACAAAGTTTGAGATTTTTCTCTGCTGTCTAGAATTTCTGGTGAATTTCATAAGTGTTCTTGATGTTTTCTTTTTACTATTTTATTTATTTTCAGAAGGAGAAGCTTGCCTAGGAGAAAACCAGGAGTAGTGTGACCCTCCTCTGTGCTAAGGCAAGCCACATCAATATTTGCATGGTGTCATTTCAATAACTATGATTTTCCAACTTGAATATGGTTTATTTCATGTATTTAATCATTTTATGAATATTGCTTATGCTAGTTTACTTTGTCATGATTGAAGTGCTTAGTTTATAGTAGTGTTTGAGTACATGGACTAGTTGAGGCAGTAGAATCATTTTGTTAGTATGGCTATGATTTGGTTATGATCGGTATCATTTTCATATATGATTTATTGATATTACTATGTTAATGGCATAACTAAAAATGATGAGATTTAAAATCAGTGAAGTTGAAACCACTGAGTTAAAGTGAATAGTAGTGCAAGTAGAATGATTCTATGATGTTGATCCCTTTACTTTAGTGCTATGTGGATATAGTGCATGTCCGATAGTTGCATGTTCATGGCATACTATGACTCGAGTTCTTTTATTTCAAGTTAAACCTGATGATAATTCAACTTGAACGTAATGTTGATCGAGTCATGGTGCCACCGAATCAAGCTTCCCAGTGCAACCACATTTGCCTTTATGGGAAGGCCTTTATTCGAACCATTGTCATGCCTCTGGTCGGTGCCTCCAACGAGGGAAGGTTATGGGTGTCGGTGTCAAAACCGGCGGATCTCGGGTAGGGGTCCCGAACTGTGCGTCTAAGGCGGATGGTAACAGGAGGCGGGGGACACGATGTTTACCCAGGTTCGGGCCCTCTCGATGGAGGTAATACCCTACTTCCTGCTTGATTGATCTTGATGATATGAGTATTACAAGAGTTGATCTACCACGAGATCGTAGAGGCTAAACCCTAGAAGCTAGCCTATGGTATGATTGTTGTTGTCCTACGGACTAAACCCTCCGGTTTATATAGACACCGGAGGGGGCTAGGGTTACACAGTGTCGGTTGCAAGGAAGGAGATCTACATATCCGTATTGCCAAGCTTGCCTTCCACGCCAAGGAAAATCCCATCCGGACACGGGACGAAGTCTTCAATCTTGTATCTTCATAGTCCAATAGTCTGGCCAAAGGATATAGTCCGGCTGTCCGAGGACCCCCTAATCCAGGATTCCCTCAGTAGCCCCCGAACCAGGCTTCAATGACGATGAGTCTGGCGCGCAGATTGTCTTCGGCATTGCAAGGCGGGCTCTTCTCCAATTCCTGAGTACCTGTCGAGTAGTATCCGGCTTCCCATGAATGTTGCACTCCTCGGCTTCTGCGCCTAATAATGGCTATCCTCCACGTGTCGAGCGAATGCGAGAAGTAGGGGCATTTTTGCACTTGCCACCCTAACCATGTGAGTAATCGTCTATTTAAGGGGCCGGGGATCCTTAGATCCAGATCACACCATCTTCCCTCAGCGAGTGTCCATCGGAGCGCGCCCGGAAAAATCCATCCTATCATGGCCGGTCGTCGCAGCTCCTCCTCTCGCTCCCGTAGCCCTAAGCCAGGCAACTGGAAGAAGTGTTCCGTCTCCCACAGACAGTTAGTAGAGTTACAAACCCAGGGGTTTCTTCCTCCTGCATATATGGTCCCCGTCCGAGCTGGACTAGCCACTTACAATGGCGGGGAACAAGCGAAGAGCTTTCCCAACCCATCCATGGGGGAGCGGGTATGCCTTGTCCCGTACTTGTTAAGAGGACTTGGATTTCCAATCCATCTGTTCCTCCGCGGGCTCCTGGAGTTCTATGGCCTCCAGCTGCATAATTTTACTCCTGCCTCCATATTACACATCGCAGGCTATGTCGCCCTTTGTGAGCTGTTTTTGGGCTGCGAAGCTCATTTCGAGCTATGGAAGAGGCTATTCTGCCTCATACCCCGTACACAAGAGGGGTCGATATATCAAGCAGGCGGAGCCGAGATATGGCGCATCGCCGGGACCGGATATCTGTCCGGTACTCCAAAGAAGACATCCGGAGACTGGCCTTCGGAGTGGTTTTATATGGAGGACGTCCCCCTTCCGGACCCTGTTCGGATGGGCCTTCCTGAGTTCAATAACTCCCCTTTGAAGAAACGCCGCAGCTGGCGCCCTCGGAGCCCCCAGGAGGAAGATAACAGAGAGGTCCTTTACCTGATGGGCTGGATACAAACGCTGGCCAAATCAGGATTGACAATAGTCGAGGTTATGTTAATATGTATAATGCGAGGGGTGCAGCCACTTCAATATCGGGACAACCCATGTGGCACTTCGATGGAGAAGACGATGCCACCCATTGCGGTCGTAAAGGTCCGGACTTCGTCGCTGCTCTAGCGAAAATACTGTCCGATTTACACAAAGGAGAGGAAGAGGAGTTCATCTGTATCAAGCCACGGGATGGATTCTCCATGTACAACCCCCCAAACTGGGTGAGCTGCTACTTTTTACTCCAGACCTTCCCGCATTCTTTGTCATAAATATTTACCTTGCTATTTCATAGCAGGAACTGCGAAAAGCTGTGAGGGAGGTCCACAACCCGCCTCCACAACCAGAGGACCCTGACCGGGCCCTCGACCCCGGACTCGAAGAGGATCCGGACATATTTGTGGAGCTTATTGACATGACGTTCTATCAATTGAGATGAGATGATGCCATGGTGGCCATCATAGCCGATTATCCTAGACTACTCCCTGCATCGCATGTAAGTAAAACCGGAGTCCCAACTTCCGAGAAGGATCCCTTTTTCTGCACTTCACCTACCGCACACATATGGTGTCTTACAGGGAAGGCCCTCGGGACGCCATGCCGAACCCGCAGTGACTCACCAACAAGGGGCACCGAAGCCGGGTAGGATTAAAAGGAAGGCGGTCAGGACTGAGACGCCATCGCAGAGGTATGAAACAGAACCCCGCTCCGTGGTTGTCGTCTTTTAAAATATAATAACGTCCATGTTTCCTAGTAGGAAAAACGCTCGCCGGACTATATCTGGAGAGGTTGCCGGCCACGCCTCCACCAGCCGGGCTCTAGAGCCGGACCTAGAGGCGGACGCTAACATGGGGCCAACACCGGATATTCCTCCTACAGAGGATGCGGATAGGTTGTCCGCTACGAATTCCGAAGTGGAGAGTGCCATGAATCACAGGCGCCGCCGGGCCGTACTCCGCGACGCTTGTTTCTCCCAAGAGGCGTTCGACACCTTTAACTCAGGAGACGCATACATCTGAGCTGCTCAAAATAGTCTTGCCAAAGCCACGGACCAGTATGTAAAGGATATACGGGTAAGAAAATCTAATAATTATGTATATCAGTAGCCCCTGAGACTTGAAACAGTTGGCACAACTGGTTTAAGGATCATTGTTTGCCTAGGTTCTTACAGAGAAGAATACCCGGTTGTCTCAAGAGCTGGAGGAGTGCAAAGCCCAGCTTCAGGCCGCAGTTGCCGCAGTGAAGGAGTCCGAGAAGGCCCTATCTGGTAACACTTATTTCTACTGCAAAGAAAGACATGTACCAGGTAGTATGCGGCATGCATGCAAATCTAACAATAGATTCTGCAGATGACCTCGGAGTGAATCCGGAGGTCGTGATAGGGGATGAGCCGCATGCTCAACGACAGCTAAAGGCTGGCGAGTGCGTGCTTACACGGGTTAGGCGGGAGAAAAACGATCTCCAAGACGCCAATATCCGGCTGGGCGTGGAACTGAAAGATGTTCGAGCCCAGCTTGCTGACTCCGTACAGGAGAATAAGAGGCTTCGACGCGGCATTTTCAGTAAGTGCTTGAGTGAACTTTTAAAGAGTTCGGCGAAGAAACTGGCTGACAGATTTATATCTGTAGGTATGCTGACGGGTCGTCCCGCGGAGGAGATGCCCGGGTCTGCGGGTGATCTTCTGCCAGAGCTCTCACAACTGCACGATCAAGTTCAGCAGGTGATGCAGGGCATTGCCCAAGCCTTGTGGCCATCCGCCTCCCTGCCAGGAGGCATGGGGGAGCTTGTAGAGAAGCTCAAGGGAGTGTGGCGGTGAGGGAGTCCTGGATTAGGGGGTCCTCGGACAGCCGGACTATATACTTCTGCCGGATTGTTGGACTATGAAGATACAAGACTCAAGACTTCGTACCGTGTCCGGATGGGACTCTCCTTGGCGTGGAAGGCAAGCTTGGCAATACGGATATGTAGATCTCCTCCCTTGTAACCGACTCTGTGTAACCCTAGCCCCCTCCGGTGTCTATATAAACCAGAGGGTTTAGTCCGTAGGACAACAACAATCATACCATAGGCTAGCTTCTAGGGTTTAGCCTCTACGATCTCGTGGTAGATCAACTCTTGTAATACTCATATCATCAAGATCAATCAAGTAGGAAGTAGGGTATTACCTCCATCGAGAGGGCCCGAACCTGGGTAAACATCATGTCCCCCGCCTCCTGTTACCATCCGCCTTAGACGCACAGTTCGGGACCCCCTACCCGAGATCCGCCGGTTTTGACACCGACATTGGTGCTTTCACTGAGAGTTCCACTGTGCCGTCACCGTAAGGCTAGATGGCCCCTTCGATCATCGGCAACGATGCGATCCAGGGTGAGGTTTTCCTCCCCGGACAAATCTTCGTATTCGGCGGCTTCGTACTGCGGGCCAACTCGCTTGGCCATCTGGAGCAGATCGAGAGCTACGCCCCTGGCCATCAGGTCAGGTTTGGAAACTTGAACTATACTACCAACATCCACAGAGACATGATCTTCGACGGATTCGAGCCCATGTCAGGTGCGCTGCACAATCACGACGAGCATGATTTAGCTCTGTCGTCGGACAGCGTTCGGGAGATCACACCTGCAACCACTCCGGCCCTCAATCCGAAACAAATTGCGCCATCTGAGGACGGGTGGATGGACCCCGCCACGGAGGCTGCACACTCAGTGGCGATAGAGCCGAATACTGACTTCACCTCCTACGAGACCCGTGTTGCCGAACCGTTGGATTCGTCCCCGGCCATGGACTCCGAGCCGCCTGCGTCCGTGCCCATCGAATCCGATTGGGCACCGATCATGGAGTTTACCTCCGCGGATATCTTTCAGCACTCGCCTTTTGGCGACATGCTAAACTCATTGAAGTCTCTCTCCCTGTCAGGAGACCCTTGGCCGAACTATGTCCGGCTAGAATGGGATGCGGACGACGAAGAAATTCGCTCCCCACCCACCACCCACTTAGTAGCCACTGTCGACGATTTAACCGACATGCTCGACTTCGGCTCCGAAGACATCGACGGTATGGACGACGATGCAGGAGACGAACAAGAACCACCACCCACAGGGCGTTTGACTGCCACCTCATCGTATGATATATACATGGTGGACACCCCCAAAGAAGGCGATGGCGATAAGACAACGGAGGATAATCCCTCCAAGATGCAATCCAAGCACCGACGTCAGCGGCGCCGCTCTAAGTCCCGCATGGAAAAAGCAGCGATACCGGCACAAGAGATAATAACGCTCCATATAGTGCCGAAGACAACGAAAATCCCCTCTAGCCAGACCTCGAGCGGGAGGATGAACAAGCTAGCCCTCCGGAACAGGCAGCAAACGGAGAATCAGAGGATGACAATTACATGCCTCTCTCCGAAGACGAAGTGAGCCTCGGCGACGAAGAATTTATCGTGCCTGAGGATCCCGTCGAGCAGGAGCGCTTCAAGCGCCGGCTTATAGCCACAGCAAACAGCTTGAAGAAAAAGCAACAACAGCTTCGAGCTGATCAAGATCTGCTAGCGGATAGATGGACTGAAGTCCTGGCAGCCGAGGAATACGAACTCGAGCGCCCAACCAAGAGTTACCCAAAGCACAGGTTGCTACCTCAACTCGAGGAGGAAGCATTGAAACCTACATCACCAGCGTATGATCGGCCACCTCGTGGCCGAGACAGAGAGGCATATCAGCCCGAAGTCCAGCCCGCACCCTGCCGCCATTCAAACAAAAATACCAAGGCCCGAGGCAACACGCGGGACCTACGAGACGTATTGGAAAACAAAGTAAAACATGCAAGATCGATCTACGGATCATGGGGTCGCGCCCCAACACGTGACGATGATCGTCACGCCGGATACACTAAAAGAAAATCCGGCCGGGCCGAATACAGTAGACAAGACTCGTATGAACTGCGTCATGATATAGCCCGGCACAGAGGCGCCGCACACCCCTTACGCTTCACTAATGAAGTAATGAATCACGAATTCCCAGAGGGTTTTAAACCCGTAAACATTGAATCATATGATGGTACAACAGATCCCGCGGTATGGATCGAGGATTTCCTCCTCCACATCCACATGGCTCGCGGTGATGAACTAAATTCCATCAAGTACCTCCCACTAAAACTCAAAGGACCAGCTCGGCATTGGCTGAATAGCTTGCCTGCAGACTCCATTGGCAGTTGGGAGGATTTGGAAGATGCATTCCTTGACAACTTCCAGGGCACTTATGTGCGACCACTGGATACTGATGACTTGAGACATATAACTCAGCAGCCAGGGGAATCGGCCAGGCAATTCTGGACCCGGTTCCTAACTAAGAAAAACCAAATTGTCGACTGTCCGGATGCAGAGGCCTTAGCGGCATTTAAGCATAACATCCGTGACGAGTGGCTCGCCTGGCACCTCGGCCAGGAGAAGCCGAATTCTATGGCAGCCCTCACGACACTCATGACCCGCTTTTGCGCGGGCGAAGACAGCTGGCTGGCTCGCAGCAACAACACATCAAGAAGTCATGGCACTTCAGATACAAAGGATACTAACGGCAGACCACGTCGTAACAGACACAAGCGCCGCAACAACGGCGACAACTCCGAAGACACGGCAGTCAATGCCGGATTCAGTGGTTCTAAATCCGGTCAGTGGAAAAAGCCATTCGAAAGAAGTAATCCGGGCCCGTCCAGTTTGGACCGCATACTCGATCATTCGTGTCAAGTTCACGGCACCCCCGATAAGCCAGCCAATCACACCAACAGAGAATGCTAGGTGTTCAAGCAGGCCGGCAAGTTGAACGCCGAAAACAAGGACAAGGGGCTGCATAGCGACGACGAGGAGGAGCCTTGGCCGCCGAACACAGGAGGACAGAAGAGGTTCCCTCCACAAGTGAAAACGGTGAACATGATATACGCAACCCACATTCCCAAGAGGGAACGGAAGCGTGCACTAAGGGACGTCTATGCGATGGAGCCAGTCGCCCCAAAGTTCAACCCATGGTCCTCTTGTCCGATCACCTTCGATCGCAGGGACCACCCCACTAGTATCCGTCATGGCGGATCTGCCGCATTGGTCCTTGACCCCATCATCGACGGATTTCACCTCACTCGAGTCCTTATGGACGGCGGCAGCAGCCTGAACCTGCTCTATCAGGATACAGTGCGCAAAATGGGTGTAGACCCCTCGAGGATCAAACCCACTAAAACCACCTTTAAAGGTGTCATCCCAGGTGTAGAGGCCCGCTGCATGGGCTCAATCACACTGGAAGTGGTCTTCGGACTCCGGACAACTTCAGGAGCGAGGAGTTCATCTTCGATATCGTCCCGTTCCACAGTGGCTATCACGCGCTGCTCGGACGAACAACATTTGCCAGATTCAATGCGGGACCGCATTATGCATACCTCAAACTCAAAATGTCAGGACCTCGTGGGGTTATAACAGTCAATGGAAACACAGAACGCTCGCTCCGCACAGAAGAGCACACTGCGGCCCTCGCAGGAGAGGCACAAAGCAGCCTTTTAAGGCAAACCGCCAATTCGGCGATAAAGGCCCCGGACACCTTCAAGCGAGTCCGGAGTAACCTGCAATAGGATCGCCTGGCACGTTCCGAGCTCGCCTAGAAATTCGGCCTCCGCCCTAGTCCCAGTCAAGCGACGAAATCTGTGCTGCGCGTACATAATTACGCACTAAAAATACCATGGGCATAGGCGGGGCACGGCCAGGACACGCCCCACAATGCGGCTCAACCGCCCCAGGGGCTGTATACCTTTATCATTTTCTCTCTTTCAGGACCTTACTCTCTGGAAGCCCTTTTCGGCAACCTGATTGCTGGACGCATTACGGGAAGGAAATACCAAGGAGGCAAGAAGCTAAGACGTACAAGGGAATCCCCAGGTGGCCTCTGATAACTATCGAAATACCTGTTTTAAATACCCATACGCAGCTTGCCCTTGGATAGGACATGTCAAATAGTCCTATTTTTTGCTTATTGCACTACTTGTATCAGTACGCTTCGACGTATTATTTGAATAACAATTCATAGCATTAGTCTATTATTGCACCACCCTTCCCTTTTTCCTTGTCTGTTTATTTACGACAAATTGCACCCGTACATTCTGGTACGACCAGTATGCCAGGGGCTTCAGTATACCCCATAATACGGCGTGAGAAGTCCGAACACTTTTGACAGTGCGGCACCCCGAACTTATAGCATTATATGCATCAGCTCCGAATCATGTCTTGGGTCAATAGTTGGGTTTGCCCGGCTCCCATGTTTTGGTACCTTACGTTCCGCAATATCGGCTAAGGTAGCGCTGGGAGAACTACTACGATTGTGTCCCGGTTCTTCCGGACGAGCACCTCAGTAGAGAAAGCCGAAAACTGACTGTCATGATAAGGCGAGAGCTGGTTGCTGTTCGAGAGGTCTCAAGTCCTTAAAGACTTTTTCCGCTTCGGGCGAGGAGTCGGCCTTGCCCGACTTAGGCGTATATAGCGCCCCAAATTCGGCCTTCCGAATACTAGGGGCTTCACCCAAATTTAAAATTGTAGACTTCTATGGCTAAGTGAGAGTGATAAAGCCTTATAGTCCGATTGCCTGGTTCGTTGTGTTGAACACCTCCTTCGGAGGACCCAAAATTGGGATAAAGAGTGCTCAGGTTTATCCCGAACACCTTAGTACTAGTTACATGGGGGCAAAAGCTGGCGACAGGCCAACTCTCAGATTTTATAAACGGCCGCACAGAAGGTAATATTTTAAATTCACAAGCGTTGCATAGCGCAAATGAACTCGCTTCATATTACAGGATCACATGAGTACATTCAGCACATTCCTCCGCCACAAGGCGAGAACCCTTCAGGACATTGTTATAATACATTTTGGGGTGGCGATGCTCCTTGCCTTCCGGCGGCCCCTCCTTCACCAGCTTCTCGGCGTCCAGCTTCGCCCAGTGCACCTTTGCCCAGGCAAAAGCCCTGCGGGCACCCTCGATGCAGACGGACCGCTTTATGACTTCAAGCCGTGGGCAGGCATTCACAAGCCGCCTCACCAGGCCGAAGTAGCTATCAGGCAGGGGCTCGCCAGGCCACATCCGGACTATAAGACCCTTCATGGCCTGTTCGGCCGCCTTGTGGAGCTCGACCAGTTGCTTCAGCTGGTCGCTCAAGGGCACAGGGTGTTCGGTCCCAGTATACTGAGACCAGAACAACTTCTCCGTCGAGCTCCCCTCCTCAGCCCGGTAGAACTCTGCGGCATCCGACACACTGCGGGGTAGATCTGCGAACGCTCCTGGAGAGCTCCGAACTCGGGTAAGTAAAAAGAAAATTTCCCTCACATGCTTGCTTTGCATAATGAATGCCTTACCCGCCGCTATCTTCTTAACCGCCTCAATCTCCTGAAGGGCCTTTTGGGCTTCGGCCTTGGCATGTTGTGCGCTTTTGAGGGCCTTCGCAAGCTCGGACCCTTGTGTCTTAGAGTCAAGCTCCAAGGACTCGTGTTTTTTGGCGAGCGCCTGGAGCTCTTGCTGCACCTCGCCTACTTGGGCTTCTTGCTTTTCTCGCTCGATGCGCTCCTTGGCCGCTTTGTCTTCGGCCTCGGATAGCGCTTTCTGCAGGGACGCCACTTCGGTCGTGGCCCCTAGCAAAATTCATGATGATCCTATTATTCTAAAACCAAATTTTTTATAATATACAGACGGGGTATCACTTACCTTTGTTCTCTTCGAGCTGCCTCTTGGCCAGGCCAAGCTCTTCCTTGGACCGCTCAAGGTCCCGCTTCAGTGCGGCGACCTCCGCAGTACGTGCGGCAGCGGCTAGCAGTGAAGCCTGCATATCCACATAGACATATTTTGATTAGACTCCTGCGGTTATTATTTGATCCTCTATTCGGCCTTTCTTCGTGAACGCCAAACAAAGCATCAGGGGCTACTGTCTATGCGGTAACATTCTCTTATAATCTGGTTACTTACCTCAAAGCCTGTTAGGAGGCTGACACAGGCTTCAGTCAGTCCGCTCTTGGTGGACTGAACCTTCTTGACCACCGCACTCATAATGGTGCGGTGCTCTTCGTCAATGGAAGCGCCACGAAGCACTTCCATCAAGTTGCCCGATGCCTCTGGATGAATAGAGGCTGTCGGCACAGACGACTTGCCCCCCTTAGCGAGGGGCTGCCAGACAGAATCCGGAACCACTGGAGGTTCCGACGCCGTATTCGGCTTGGGGCTAGACTTGCTGCCCCTGGCGTTGGGGCCCAGGGGAGTCTTGCCCCTCTTACGCCCAGCACCTGGAATGTCGCCTTGGGGCGCCTCCGGAACTGTCCCCCTTGGTTCTGTTCCCTTTGAGACAACACCTCGGTGTCGTCCGTAGGGCGGGGGGAGGAGGTGGTCGGGAGCGAATCGTTGTTCATCTCCGACTCGCCCAAAGACTCCTCCGAAGAGGATACGCTGATATGAGCTTTGGAGGGGCTGTGTGATCATGTTCGGCATGATAAGAAGCAACAAAACGAAACATACCAGAATTACTATGGTATCCGGATACTTACGACTTCGCCAGGGGCTTATCCCTGGGAAGCCACTCGTCGTCACGGTAGGTGGCGGTTGTGGAGTTGTCCGGAAGGAGGGTCCTTCCCTTCTTGGACCCTTCGGCCGCCCCAGCCGGGGCGGCCTTCCTTTTCTTGTCTCCCCCGGCTGGGGGGGGGAGAACTTTCCTCTTGTTCCTCCTCGTTTTTGTGGGAGGAGTGCGCCTTGGTGCTTTCGGACGATGAGTCCGATATAACCTTGCGCCGGAGACCCTTCCTGGTCCCCGTGGCCTTTTGTTGGCCTTCTTCTCTGGCACCTCATAAGGTGCCGGAACCAGCATCTTTGTTAGGAGAGCATCTGCTGGATCTTCGGGCAGGGGAGCCGAACAATCGATCTGCTCCGCTGTCGCTACCCAGTCCTATTAAATGGCGTGGAGGCTTAGATCCCGCACATGGATATACTGGGAAAAAAAGCATCTTATGAGATGTAAAAGACTTACCGGATTGGCAGGACGCTTGGCGCTAAGTCCACAGTCCTCGGTGACGGGAGGAGGTACCTCGGCGCCCTTGAACAGCACCTTCCAGACGTCCTTGTGTGTCGTGTCGAAGAGCTCTCGCAGCGTCTGGTGCTCGGCCGGGTCAAACTCCCACAAATTGTATGCCCGTCTTTGACACGGGAGGATCCGGCGGAAGAGCATGACTTGGACCACGTTGACGAGCTTGATTTTCTTGCTCATCATGTTTTTGATGCATGTCTGGAGTCCGGTCAGCTCTATCGGGGAACCCCAGGACAGACCCTTCTCTTTCCAGGAGGTGAGCCGCATGGGGATTCCGGATCGAAATTCGGGGGCCGCCACCCAGTTGGTGTCGCGCGGTTCGGTGATATAGAACAATCCCGATTGCCACCCCTTTATGGTCTCCACATAGGAGCCTTCGAGCCAGGTAACGTTGGGCATTTTGCCCACCATGGCGCCTCCGCACTCTGCTTGCTGGCCGACCACCACCTTCAGTTTAACATTGAAGGTCTTCAGCCACAGGCCGAAGTGGGGGCTTGATGCGGAGGAAGGCCTCGCACACGACGATAAACGCCGAGATGTTGAGGATGAAATTGGGGGCCAGATCGTGAAAGTCCAGCCCGTAGTAGAACATGAGCCCGCGAACAAACGGGTGAAGGAGAAATCCCAGTCCGCGGACGAAGTGGGTAAGGAAAACCACCCTCTCATGGGGTTTTGGAGTAGGGATGATCTGCCCCGCATCTGGCAGCCGGTGCACGATATCCGCGGCCAGATATCTGGCTCCCCGCAGCTTTGTGATGTTCTCCTCCGTAACGGAGGAGACCATCCACTTGCCTCCCGCTCCCGACATGCTTGGAGTGGTTTGAGGAGAAAAACGCGAACTTGGGCACTGGAGCTCGAGTGCGCAAGAATGGATGAGCAAGGAGGAAGAAGGCGTGGGTGAAAAGGGTGAATCCTTGTCCCTTTATAAGGGCGGAAGAAGCTATGCGCCTCACCACCTACCTGGTAAACTCGCTTATTCCCCAAGCGTCGTAATTGATGGCGCGGTTGGGTTACCCACACCCGTATTGATGAGAATCCCGTGATAAGGGGACACGATCTCTGCTTCGACAAGACGTGCCAAGAAAACCACCTCGCAATATGTGCACCGGCTGGTTGTGAAAAACGGTTCGAATAATGACCGGGCCGTGATGTGATGTCATGCAGAATGTGTCAGCAGATTAGATTTGTGGAAATATTATTCTCTCTACGGTGGTATATGGAATTTGTTTTGCAGAGCCGGACACTATCCTCGTGTTCAAAATCTTCTATGGAGTATTCGGAGGAGGAACCCGCCTTGCAATGCCGAAGACAATCTGCGCACCGGACTCATCGTCATTGAAGCCTGGTTCAGGGGCTACTGAGGGAGTCCTGGATTAGGGGGTCCTCGGATAGCCGGACTATATACTTCTTCCAGACTGTTGGACTATGAAGATACAAGACTCAAGACTTCGTCCCGTGTCCGGATGGGACTCTCCTTAGCGTGGAAGGCAAGCTTGGCAATACAGATATGTAGATCTCCTCCCTTGTAACCGACTCTGTGTAACCCTAGCCCCCTCCGGTGTCTATATAAACCGGAGGGTTTAGTCCATAGGACAACAACAATCATACCATAGGCTAGCTTCTAGGGTTTAGCCTCTACGATCTCGTGGTAGATCAACTCTTGTAATACTCATATCATCAAGATCAATCAAGCAGGAAGTAGGGTATTACCTCCATTGAGAGGGCCCGAACCTGGGTAAACATCGTGTCCCCCGCCTCATATTACCATCCGCCTTAGACGCACAGTTCGGGACCCCCTACAGGCGGCGCTTCTGATTATGGAAGATATCAGCCTGTCGACAAGGTGCAAGGGAAGCCTGGGCCATGGTGAAGACGCGATATACCAAGGCTGACCCGAACCACATGGCCAAGGTCGGACCTGTGGGGTCTGATGGGAAGGAGATCCCCGTCAGTTTAGTGTATGATCAGGAGAATTAGCCGCAAAGTATTCCCAACAGGATTGTAGGTTAGACAGCCTGTTGGATGGTATAGAAGAAGAATTTAGTCAGTCTAAGTGACTGTGTACTTAAAGTGACATGTATTGTCCCTAGCCGGATTGTAATTCATTTGTCATGGCGGACCTTTTCGCTCCGACCTCTGGACCCGACAGTCCAGAGTGTATCCGAATACCCGCTCAGTAATGTAAAAACCGGGGTACGCGTGGAAACCAGGCGTAGGGGTCATAAGTGCTTGAACAGACAAGTACCCAACTAGCTATGTTATATTACATGGATAGTAAGAAACATCTTCCAGGGAGAATAGTTCCTTTAAGGGTTCCTTTCCCTGGGTACGCATGCCCTAATGTGCATGTCCGAGCTGCGAAAAGAGACGCAGGATATAAACATCTGGGGGCATGTATTACAATAAATAAAGGTCATCTTTTGTTCATCGACCGAATATTCCCTTAAGAACGCTAGCTTTCGGCTTCACCCAGTCTGAGGTACACATCCGGCTGACCCGGCAGTAACAATCGCAGAGGTGCTCCCCTTATGCCCTAGCCGAATTAACGGGAACGTAGGGCATAAAAACAAGAGCCAGGCAACCCAGCTTGGCCAAAACTTAAGTCATATCGATGCATATAATGGCGAAAAAGGTACATGTGGAAGAATAACACATGTGTGGGGCATAGAGCCCGGAAAGTAGTTATATTAAGCTTCTGTATAAGAAGCCCCCAGGTATAATGAGCGCGGATAGCGCGTCAAGATTGTGTAATCAAGACACATTTTAGCCTTTTAAGGCCTTGAAGGAAAAGGGAAGAAAGAAAGAAAAGACAGATAACGGATATATAAAAAACTGACGGAGGTAGGGAGACGAACATAGAGTCCGGCACTAGGCGTAGAACCTTCGGAGTTTGGCTACGTTCCAAGGGTTTGGCTCGAGTCAATTGTCCGATGCATCCCGCAGACGGTACGCTCCACCGGTCAGAACTTGGTCGATAATGAAGGGACCTTCCCATTTGGGCTTCAGCTTGTTCTTTTTCTTCTCCGGTAGGCGTAGAACGAGTTCACCGATGTTATAAGTTTTGGCCCGTACTTCTCTGCTTTGATACCTTCGAGCCTGCTGCTGATAAAATGCGGAACGGGCTTTTGCCACGTCACGCTCCTCCTCCAGGGCGTCCAAGCTGTCCTGCCGATCAAGCTCGGCTTCTTTCTCTTCGTACATGCGCACTCGAGGCGAGTCATGAATGATGTCGCAGGGCAGTACCACCTCTGCGCCGTACACCATAAAAAACGGTGTGTATCCGGTAGTGCGATTCGGCGTGGTCCGCGGCCCCCATAGTACGGAGTCGAGCTCCTCTACCCAGTGCGTATTTGATTCCTTCAAGGATCGCACTAATCTGGGTTTAATGCCGCTCATGAGAAGACCATTTGCTCGCTCGACTTGACCGTTAGTTTGCGGGTGATAGACAGAAGCATAATCGAGCTTGATGCCCATGTTGCTGCACCAAAGTTTTACCTCGTCGGCTGTAAAGTTCGAGCCATTATCGGTGATGATGCTGTGGGGAACGCCATAACGGTGTACAACCCCGGATATGAAGTCTATCACTGGTCCGGATTCGGCCGTTTTAACTGGTTTGGCTTCTATCCATTTGGTGAATTTATCCACCATGACCAATAAGTATTTTTTCTTATGGCTTCCCCCTTTAAGGGGTCTGACCATATCAAGCCCCTAGACCGCAAAGGGCCAAGTGATGGGGATTGTTTGGAGAGCGGTAGGCGGCATATGGCTTTGATTTGCAAAAGCTGGCAACTGACGCATCGTTGAACGAGATCCTGTGCGTCTGCTCAGGCCGTCGGCCAGTAAAAACCTGTACGGAAGGCCTTTCTTACCAGGGCCCGGGCTGCGGCGTGGTGGCCACCAAGTCCAGCATGAATTTCTGCCAAAAGTTGCCGTCCTTCCTCTTCGGAGATGCACCTTTGAAGGACTCCGGTTGCGCTTGTCTTATAAAGCTCTCCCTCGTGGACCATGTAGGCTTTAGACCGCCGCACAATGCAACGTGCCTCGTTTGGGTCTCAGGTAGTTCCTGCCTAGTTAGGTAGGCCAAGAAGGGTTCTGTCCATGGGGCGATGACAACCATAATCACGTGGGCGGAAGGTGTTATTTTGGTGGTAGAGCCTCCGATTACGTCAGGGTGTTCGGGATCTGGTGTTGTGTCCGGGTCCGGACTATTATTTCCGGTCTCTCCTTCCCATACCACAGATGGCTTAAACAGCCTTTCCAAGAAGATATTAGGTGGGACAGGGTCGCGCTTAGCACCGATGCGGGCAAGGATATCTACCGCCTGATTGTTTTCCCATACCACATGGTGGAATTCAAGCCCCTCGAACCAAGCTGACATTTTGAGGACGGCGTTGCGATAAGCCGCCATTTTTGGATCTTTGGCGTCGAAGTCTCCATTTATTTGAGATATTGCGAGGTTCGAATCCCCACGCACCTCTAGGCGTTGAATGCCCATGGAGACTGCCATCCGAAGACCATGTAGCAGGGCCTCGTATTCTGCTGCATTGTTGGAGTCTGTGTATAGTATTTGGAGTACGTATTGGACTGTATCTCCGGTGGGGGATGTCAGGACGACACCAACCCCCAGACCAGCCAGCATTTTAGAGCTGTCAAAGTGCATGATCCAATTGGAGTACGCGCCGTACTCTTTAGGGAGTTCGGCTTCTGTCCATTCGGCAACAAAATCAGCCAGTACTTGTGACTTAATGGCTCGCCGTGGTTTGTATATTATGTCGAACGGGAGGAGCTCAATAGCCCATTTAGCAATCCGGCCCGTGGCATCGCGGTTGTTTATTACGTTGTTGAGTGGTACTTCAGAGGCCACCGTGATTGAACACTTTTGAAAGTAGTGTTGTAGTTTCCGGGATGCCATGAAGACCGCGTATGCTATCTTTTGATAATGTGGGTACCGTGATTTTCATGGAGTGAGGACAGTGGATACATAGTATACCGGCTTTTGAAGTGGGAACTTATGTCTATCCGTCTCTCGTTCGATGACGAGCACTGCGCTTACAACTTGGTGAGTTGCCGCTATATATAACAGCATTGGTTCGCCGACGTTTAGCGTGACCAAGATTGGGTTGGTGGCCAGGATGGCTTTTATTTCTTCCAATCCGGCCGTGGCCACATCCGTCCACTCGAAGTGTTCGGTGTGCCGAAGAAGGCGATAAAGGGGTAGTGCCTTTTCTCCTAATCGGGAGATAAAGCGGCTTAAGGCAGCCACGCATCCAGTTAGTTTCTGGATTTGCTTGACGTCTGTTGGGATAGCCAACTGTGACAGAGCTCGGATTTTAGCCGGGTTTGCTTCAATTCCTCAATTAGAGACGATGAAGCCTAAGAACTTTCCGGCAGGCACGCCGAAGACGCATTTTTCCGGATTGAGCTTGATGTCGTATGTTCGAAGATTGTCGAACGTGAGCCTCAAGTCGTCTATTAAGGATTCGACGTGTCTGGTTTTAATGACCACATCTGTGTTTCCGATCTGTGTTATGTATGCCTCCACTGTTTTGCCGATCTGTGTTTCCAAGCATGTCTGAATCATGCGTTGATAGGTTGCACCGGCGTTTTTGAGCCCGAAAGGCATGTTGTTAAAACAGAAGGGGCCGTATGGAGTGATAAATGCCGTTGCGGCTTGATCGGACTCCGCCATCTTAATTTGATGGTATCCGGAGTATGCGTCGAGGAAACACAATGAGTCATGTCCTGTGGTAGCGTCGATAATTTGATCGATGTGAGGGAGGGGGAAGGGATCCTTTGGGCAAGCCTTGTTAAGGCCCTTGAAGTCGACACATAGGCGCCAGGATTTGTCCTTCTTTGGTACCATCACCAGGTTTGCTAGCCAGTCCGGATGTTTTATTTCTCGGATGAATCCGGCCTCCAGTAACTTGGCTAGCTCCTCTCCCATGGCTTGTCGCTTAGGTTCAGAGAAACGCCGAAGAGTCTGCTTGACCGGCTTGAACCCCTTTAGAATGTTAAGGCTATGCTCGGCCAGCCTGCGTGGGATTCCTGGCATCTCTGAAGGATGCCAGGCGAAGATGTCCCAATTTTCGCGCAAGAACTCCCGTAGTGCGGCGTCTACTGTGGGGTTTAATTGTGCCCCGATGGATGCTGTTTTGGTAGGGTCCGTTGGGTGGACTTGGAATTTGACTATTTCATCCGCTGGTTTAAAAGAGGTGGATTTGGATCTTTTGTCGAGTATCACGTCGTCCCTGTCCACTATGGAGCGCAGCGCCGTCAGTTCTTAGGACGCGAGGGCTTCGGATAACGCCTCAAGGGCTAGTGCGGCGGTTTTATTCTTGGCGCGGAGTGCTATGTCCAGATCACTAGCTAGAGTGATGATTCCCTTGGGACCGGGCATTTTGAGCTTCATGTACCCGTAATGGGGTATAGCTTGGAAGATCGTGAATGCCTCCTGCCCTAAAAGGGCGTGGTATCCGCTACTGAACGGGGCCACTTGGAATGTGATTTCTTCGGACCTATAATTCTTCGGCGTGCCGAATACCACGTCTAGCGTGATTTTTCCCGCGCAGCGTGCCTCCCGACTAGGGATGATTCCTCTGAAGGTCGTGCTGCTTTGCTCAATGCGGCTCCTGTCTATTTCCATTTTGCTAAGAGTTTCTTCATAGATGAGGTTTAATCCGCTGCCGCCGTCCATGAGCACTTTAGTAAGCCAGAAGCCGTCCACAATTAGACTAAGGACCAAGACGGCTGTGCTCGGGCTGTTCGGAATTTAGGTTCGTCACTGGCATTGAAGGTGATAGCCATATCACTCCATGGATTTATTGCAGCCACGTGGTAGACTTCGGCAAGGCTGCGGAGTGCTCGCTTACGCCTATTATTCGAGGCGAAGGTCTTGAAGACTGTCAATACTGTATTGCTGTTTTCTGCGGGATGGTGCTCTGCGGTATTGTTGATGAGGAGATCCTCACCGCTCTTGGCCACCTGCCGGAGTACCCAACATGCTCTAAGGCTGTGTGTTGGCATGGTATCCGCTGTACTGTGAATTTTGCATGGCCCATTAAGCCATCCCTCCAATACGGTTCCGCGCCCTGTAGTGGGTTTTTGTTTCTTCGTAATTGGATCGGGTGACTTACGAGAGTACACCCTTTTAGTTCGGACGGGGGGTTTAGTGAGGGCCGGAGGATCCCAGAATTTTGTTTGGGTTTTCCAGGCGCTTTCCATCGCACAGTACTTCCGTACTATGGCCGCCAAGTCAGCGAAGTGTGCTATGTCACTGCGACTTATGGCGTTGAGGATTCCCTTGTCCGTGCAATTATTGCAAAAGAATGAAATTGCGTCTTCCTCGCGACAGTCCTTGACCTTGTTCATTACAAGGAGGAATCTAGCCCAATAGTGATGTACTGTCTCCTGGGGCTCTTGTCTAATGTGGGAAAGATCGCTTATATCTGGTGGGTGGGTGGATTTAAGTCCGAACCTTGACCCGATCTGAGACCCAGGGGCGGAGGAGTTTCCGATCTTAGAAGTTCGGGCTCCGGGATGTTGCCCAATAGGTCTGGCCCGCTGTCTGATTCTAGGTCCAGAGCTTGGGCCATGTCCTCCCGTAGACGGGTATCCGGCTCGGAGAGCTCGGGAATCCGGACTTAGTTCGTCCTCAAGATAGAGGAGGAATCGCTGCGTTGTTCCTCCACCACCGCTATCTGATGGGTGACCGGCGGAGAGTTAATCTCCCTCTGGTCGGGTTTAAGCCCGATCCGATCATAGTCCGTAGCGACTCCCAAGCCGGCGATGCGATCCAAGAGCTCGTTCAAGGAAGCGAGCTCCATTGGATCCATCTGCTCGACGAATTCCGAGCCGACACAGAGGCTGTTTTCGATGACCCGGGAAGTCATCGTCGGCGCAACGGCCGAGCGGGCGGTCATGATGAAGCCGCCTAGTCGGAGAGTTTGGCCTATAGCCAGGGCTCCCCCAGAGGTGATGTTGTCCTTGACAACGAGACGAGCCATCCAGACTTATGATGACGGCACAGTGGAACTCTCAATGAAAGCACCAATGTCGGTGTCAAAACCGGCGGATCTCGGGTAGGGGGTCCCGAGCTGTGCGTCTAAGGCGGATGGTAACAGGAGGTGGGGGACACGATGTTTACCCAGGTTCGGGCCCTCTCAATGGAGGTAATACCCTACTTCCTGCTTGATTGATCTTGATGATATGAGTATTACAATAGTGTGATCTACCACGAGATCGTAGAGGCTAAACCCTAGAAGCTAGCCTATGGTATGATTGTTGTTGTCCTACGGACTAAACCCTCCGGTTTATATAGACACCGGAGGGGGCTAGGGTTACACAGAGTCGGTTACAAGGAAGGAGATCTACATATCCGTATTGCCAAGCTTGCCTTCCACGCCAAGGAAAGTCCCATCCGGACACGGGACGAAGTCTTCAATCTTGTATCTTCATAGTCCAATAGTCCGGCCAAAGGATATAGTCCGGCTGTCCGAGGACCCCCTAATCCAGGACTCCCTCAATGGGCGTGCGGTACCCCGGCCTGGTAAGTAGACATAACCTTGTGTGCACGTTGTTGTTACGGTACCTTGTCCCCGTTTGGGACTGTTGATTTGTTTTGCCATGACGGTGGCTGTTGGATGTTTTTGGTAGACATCGGGGCCACCCATGACTTAGCCCAAGAGGGGAGTTGGTCGGAGTGGTCGAGAGAGTGTCATGGCAATGGGAGGGTTCTATCGGAATGCCGTTGGTCCACCCGAATGGGAGTGCGAGGCCATCGGTTCCGTGGCATGGGTACAGTGTACTAAACTCTACAGAGTGTTTATTAAATCTATCGATAGCCGCATCCTCGGTTACGAACATAGCTCGTAAGTAGGTCACACCATGGATCAACATAATTAAGTTAATCTTGCACACTAAAGTTATATGGTTGGCACTGGTCATGTGATGAGATTGTTGAGACCATTAAGACGGTCGTTATTGTGGGAACCAAAGTGTTGGTTTCATTTCTGATCCGCGAGTGATCACCGTTTTGATGATGTTGGTTACGAGGTAACCCGTTTGGTAAGAGAGTCCGAGGGACTCGGTGCACAAGTATGATTCACTGCATGAGTAGTATGTTGAAGCATTGCATTTAGCCTGATTAATTGTCATATTATTTTTTTGCCATTATTCTTATGTTTGTTGTGACCTTGCAAGTACATTCAATGAACTGACCTGGCGTGTCATGCCAGATTTCAGGAAAGTCTTATCGGATCAGAGTGCTTCCCGTGTCTAGATCGTGTCCACATAAGTGTCCATGTTCTACAGAGTTCCACTTCGTCGTTGTTCCGCTGCCGCGTAGTTGTCGTGATTGAGGCCCTTCTTGTTCATTAAATAACGTACATACTGTTCAGTCGCACCGTGTGTGCCGCTTGGCCTCGCTGCCTGATGTAATATCGAACTTATGTTTCCACTAGCATCAATAAAGCGGTTGTTTTCTATAGCAAGATGTTGTGTGTTGCCAGAAGACTAGATCTTTGGGCTGGCAATGCAAGGTAAACCGGTTGCTCTGAGCCGGGGTGCCACAGCTCTCTTCATCGATCTCGCACGCACACACTTTCTTCTCTCTTTGACTATTGATATGTATGACCCCTCCCTCTCTTCTCGTGGATCGCCCCCTTAGTATATGATATAGATAGGCATCTATTTCACACACATTGCATGTGTCACATTTTTGTTTGAGACATCATCGACACATATTCCCACAAATACATTCATGAAATCACCCCCAATAACAAAAAACACTCACAAATGCACACGACATCTCTCTAGGTTTGTATCTCTCTCACACACACCCACAGAGGTGGGGGACGTGCACGAAGAGAAGAGGTGCACGCACGATGCACGTACTCCCGTCTCTTTCCCAACCGCACCCGTGCGGGTACACGGTGGAGCTCATTTCTGTACGAAAAGACAGCCCACGTGGTAATTTGACACGTGTACTGGTTGTCCACTTGATGGAGGATAGTGTACCACGGGTGAACAAACAAATTGCGACTTGACGCGTTATTTAAAAAAAGAGGCAAACCATGTGGGGCCTACCTTAGAGGCAAGGCTCTATACACTGGAGATGCTCTATACCAGTTTTGATGTGTCCCGTCAACTCGCAGAACGAGGAGAAGCTTGCTTAGTACACCCTCTCCCCCACCCACGGGCGCGGTGGCTCACAGAGTCGCAGGACGAGGAGAAGCTTGCTTACTACGCCTACGCCCGCTCCCTCGCCCACGCGCGCGGTGGCTTGTAGGACGAGGAGAAAAATTTACTACTCCCTCCGTTAGACGTATATATATATATATACTCCTCGTCCCTACCTTGGTTAGAGAGATTATCATATTGTTTGAAATATATGTCTTTTAACATATTTCAATATGAACTACTAGTACATACTCCAAACACTGATGTATATAGACGTATTTTAGAGTGTAGATTCATTCATTTTGCTCTGTATGTAGTCCATATTGAAACGGACGTAGTAGTACGCATTCTCCCTCGCCCCTTGCCCCTCGACCCTCGCCCACGTGGTGGACGTGCAGCAATTCATTCGGTCTCAGATAGCTAGAACCATATAATGTAGTACCATCATTGCTCGACTTCCGGAAGAGGCGAAGAGCCAAGCGCAAGGTTATAAATTTTTTTAGATGCCAACCGCAAGGTTTATAGGAGAACGAGTAGTAGTAGTAGTACTAGTAGTACGTAGTGTATGAGGAAGAAGAAACAAGAATGTATGTTTTGCATGTCAGTCTCTTCTTACAGAACGTGTTAGACCTAGTGGACCTCATTGTTGCAATGGGAGTAGTATCATAGATGGCACGATTAAGAGTAGTGGGCAGCGGGAATAATATTCGGAGTTGCTTAGTCTTAAACCCCATGAAGAAGTCCCATCGAAAGGACTAGCCATCCTCTACACATGCTCCTATGTCAAATGAGTAAATGAGACAAAAAGAGAAAGAGACAAAGTAAAAAATTCACCAGCCTTAGAGCCATCCTTATAGTATCAGTGCATGATATTTCTACGTCGTGATTGACATGGCTATCTTATTAACCATGCTGTGGAGGTAGCAGCGGATTTTTATTTATTTGCGGAGGTAGCAGCGAATGGATATTCAACGAGGAGTGAAATGATGGTTGCTTCCTCGGTTAAACATAGAGAAAGCTGGGCCTCGTGATTTGACGGCTCATTAGTCATTATTACTACCTATACTCTTTGCCCATAATAACCGCGTGGTAGAGTAGTTGGCTATACTTTTAATAACCATGCTTGAAGAGAAGAGGTGCACGCACCCACGCACGTACTACTAGTAGCACTCTTTGCGTCTTCCCCAACCACACACGTGAGACGGTGGAGCTCATTTCTGTACGATGATGCGGCACACGTGATAATTTGACGCATCTAGTAGAACTTAATGGAGGGTCGGGTACCACGCATGAACAATGTCGCGTTATTTAGAAATAAAGTTTTTTTCTTTACTGACACGTACGCAGTATAAATAGGTTCATATGGAGAGAAAAAGAAATCGCTCCACTATATATACATAGCCAGGAGCCTACACTGTTGCTTGCTGGGGTTGCTCTCTTCACACTCTCTCACACAAAACGATTGTGTCCACATCTCTAACATCCGAGTGGATCACGTCCGCCGAGGAAGGGGTGGATGCTTTGTGTAGATGCAGTCACCGTCGCTGACGGTGAAAACCCACTGTCGGCGCGTCCCGGTCAGGGGTCCCCGCCATTCTCTCTCACAAAGCCGGTGTGGTTGCCTTCGCCCTTGCTCACTGCCGCGAGGTGGTAAGTTGCCGCCTCCCGCCGCCCTCCTCTAAGCTAGCTACATCCCGACATCCCTCAGGTACGACTTCCTTTACAGTCATCTTCGACGACTGCCCAACTGCCCACATCGCTCCATGTGGATATTTCTCTACTTCTTTGCCCCGCACGTACCTCTACTGGCTTCTCCTGTATTTGTGATGAGTTTATGTCTCATAAAAATTAGTCCCACTAGTCTTATTCTAATCACACTTCTATTTCTTTGCCACAGGGATGCTCAGCTCGACTTTAGTGAAACTGCACAAAATGATCCGATGGTCAAAGGGTTGGAAACTTCATTCCTTCGGAAGGTTCAACCTCACCATCAAATTAAAGCCTGGTTAGGGTCTAGGGTTCAAGGCCTAGGGACTGCATGGATCGTTTTTTTCTTTAGCTGTCTCTGCTCCAAAACAAGTGTCAACTTTAGTACAACTTTGTACTAAAGTTGGCATAAAGTTGAGAAACTTATTTTGGAACGGAGGGCGTATTGGCTATGATCTATGAATCATTGAGATGCAATAGCATGCATGTTAGTCTCCTTTGTATTTGATGGAATGTTGCAACGGGGCAACCTTGGATGCAAGATACATGAAACAGAAGCTGAAAGCTACATAGCATTGTACATTTTTTGTTGGTTTCGTGTTTTCATTGAGCTGCCGTGTTTTCGCTAATTTTGCACTCCTCCTATGCAAGAGTGGAGAAAATTTTAAAGAGTGGAAACGCCCTACCTCCTTTCGCTGAAACATGGGACATCCAGCATCCGGTGCACGTGTCATGCACCCAAGTAAAGTGTACAATAGAAGTGAGACTCAACACCGTCATACCACCTCAGTAATAATGACCAATGGGCCGTCAAATCACATAGACCGGGCAGTAAGTTGGACGGACGAAGCAACCATCACTCTTCGTTGAATCCGCTTCTCCCTTCAACGCATGCACCAGTGAGAGGTGGCGTTCGCTCTACCCGGGCATGAATGCAGCACCGATTCTCTGGAGCGGCGCTGATCGTTTCAGGCAGGAGGCGCGCGCGGGCGATGGAGGGAGGCGTGCAGCGTTAATTGCGAGTTGATTCCTTTGAGCATTAAATTTTCTTCACGTATTAGCATTGACCTAGTATTTTTTTTCTTCACTATGATCAACAAAGAGTTCCGTTTCGTGCACAATTTATAACGATTTTTATTATGGAGAGAAAAAGAAAACCACTCCAACTATATATGCTGCAGCCTCGGGGCTTGTTTTCTAGGGTTTGCTCTCTTCACACACTCTCTCCACTATATACATACACGCTGGAGCCTCAGCGCTTGTAGTTGCTCTCTTCACACTCTCTCAGCCTCTGCAGATCCAAACAAGACTGCGTTGGCCTCTCTCTCTCTCACTCCCCTCACTGCTGGTCAAAGAGCCGACAGGACCCCGTCTGCCGGGGAAGGGGAGGAGGCTTAACGCTATCGCCATCGGCGAGGGAGGGAATCCACTACCGGCGTAGCTGTTCTCTTTCACCCAGCGGCGGCGTGGGAGGGCCTCCGACCCCTTCTTCCTTGCTGCCGTACATAGTGTGGGCAGATCGGCCTCCGGCCGCTCACCGAGCCACACCCCGAGAACCTTAAGGTATAATTTACTTAATCCACATGCATTGCTCTAGCTGCATGTGAATTTTTTCACTTCTGCACTCGAATATAGGTGTTGGATCAAACAGGAAAGTAGTCGGGAAAGTTGTATATCATGAATCTAGGACGTGGTTCAAAGAGGAAAGGAAGGGGGAAAGTAGTACAGACTGGCTATCCAGCACCTACGTTGGTCGAAAAGGGAAAACAATGACAAATGCAGTACACACATCTGTAACAAACTGATCTTTCTGTGGGTAGGGGACAAGGTTGTAGAGTTTAAGCAGGACTAGATTTGCTGCCCTCACATATTGAAAGGTGTCTAAACATAACAAAACTGGAACCAACACAAATATGCTCCTTGGTTGTTTGTTGTTTTTTGCAAAAGACTATGCATCACCCCTTTATACATCGGTAGATGCACATGGGTGCAACTCTTTAGCTGTCCCGTACAACTCTTTAGCTGTTGTTAATCTAATAATGCCGCTGGAAAATTGAAGCAATGCCACAGTTAAAAGCAAACTACATGCTTAGCGAATTTTATTGTTAATATAATATCTCTGTTAGTGTGAATCAATGCCACCGTTTGAGAAATTCTACTGTCTTGCTTTCTTTCCCATTTAGATAAGTATGATGCTTCTTTTTGTGGGCTTTTGTGACATCCACCATTATTGACCAGTAATTGTTTCCTCTGCACCTCTGTGTAAACAGGCCGGTTATCTACTTCACCTCGTTGCTATTGCGACCTTTTGTTGCACTGCACAAAACACTTTTGCTTTAAGAGTGTTTTGTGCAGTTCAACCAAAATGTCACACCGAAAATGTTGCTTGATTGCTTGATCTTAGTGGAACTGCACAAGAGGAGATCTGACTTCATATCTGTGTTGACAAATTTGTTTCAGATCTTCTTCTTGTGAGTTGTTTGAATTCCGCGTCATGAGAGGTCAGTAATGGCCTTCTTCCACATGATTGTGCAGTGTGCTTTTCATATGTTCTGCTACTTATATGGTAATGTTGCTTGATTTTAGTGAACTCCACAAAAGGAGACCAGACTTCCAATCTGTATGTGCACCGTAATATCCCATTGAGGTAAGATAATGATATTTCACAACTGTTGGCCTGTATTTTGCTACTATCATCAGAAAAGTAATGTTATTGTTTAATGTTATACTTGTGCTCCCTAATTGACATGCCAAATCTTACATTGAAGGCGAAGCTTGTCTGTTATTGAACCAAGTGATGAAGGGGAAGAACAAGCGGAAGAAGAACAAAAATCAACTCCCGGTGCTGTAATGAAGCACTCGAACTTTGATGACACAAGTAATGATATAGTTTTGCATCTTAATTTATTGCTATGGTTGGAACGAGCAATTGTTTTGCCACTTTGATTTGATGCCACTCCTAATGTAATATGTAATTATCTCTACTTGTGCAAACAGGGATCTTGTTTGAAGATAACATATATATTAGTAGAACTGCACAAGAAGATGTTGGAAACATTAAACTAATCAAGGAGTTTATAGTAAGCATGGCAACCACAGTAGATAATAACAGATGGTTCCTGAGAAGTGCTTCATCAGTTCATCTGCTAGCTCTACACAATAAGCCTCCTGATAAAGGTTGGTATCGGCCCATGGATTTCATCCATATGATTGAGCTTTGTCATCTCTATTGGTGTTGTGCTACTACTTAGCTACTCTCATGAGAAGGTGGTATTATTTCGCATGTTAATATAAGGCTGCTAATAAATTGATGCACCGGTTTGCCACCGTTATAGCCACTGATAAAATTAAGTAATAATACAATTCAAGTTGAGTTGCTGTGTTTGGTATCATATCATTTCCTATGAGGATAATGAGGAGATGCATCTCTTTGTGACTATACATTTCATCAGTTACTCCCTTTGTTAATGTAATGGTTGTTTTTAGTATTTTCTTTCCCTTTTTTCGAGAAAACGGATGCTAGCATTCTGTTGTTCTCTTGTCTTTGCACAACAAGATCCTCCTCCTCTGAAGAAGAATATGGAGTACGTGAAGTGACTAGTTCCGATTATGCCAGGATGAAGAAGTCCATTCTATCTTCTCATCAGAAGGAGCAGTTGAAGGATGGTTACATTACTCCCCACAAGACCAAACTAACTTCAGCTCAGAAGGACTCACAGATTTCCATCTTTTTTGTTGTGATGGGCAAGTACAATCTTGTTCTAGGATTCTTTTTGGTGAGTTCCATTTTTTTAAATGTGTGCTCTGCATGGACCATGTAGGTGCCTATTCAAACAGTAACTTCGTAATACAGTTTGCTTTACTAATCATTTTTTTGTATTTATGGAAACAGGCGTGCTCAGCTTGATTTCAATGAGAACTGCACAAAATGTTCTGATGGTTCGTGCCCATTATACTTCATCATGCACAATACATTGAATGTTCTCGAATCATTCGTTTCCACCTCCAGCCACAAAATTAGCTACAAGAAAGGAGGTGCCTATATGTTCAAGGCATTGCAACATACAAAGGTGAAATCATACAAGCTACGCGCGAATTTGGTTGATTTTGGTGGAACCGCACAAGAATAGCTGGTTTATTTAGCACGAGGTGCCATGTCAATGTCCGAACTGATGGCAAACCCCACCCATTCCACAATTGTAGGCATTTGATGTTTTGGAATGGGAAAACCTTGTCAAAGTTTTCTCATTGATGTATGCAAAAAGACGCGCATTTGATATTTTGGAATGGGACAACCTTGTCAAATTTTTCTCATTGATGTTATTAGCAAGAAGACATGCGTTTGATATTTTCGAATGGAACGCCCTTTGCTGTCAGCAACATCGATTGATTTTTCTTTCCTCTTTAGTTGTGAAGTAAATATTGGCTCTGACATGTGAATCACTGAGATGCATAATCATCGATTGTTTTGAATGTCTCTATCTGTATCTCTACACTTATAAAAAACAGAGTTGGCGATGTTGGTGTGCATGCCATCCTGCAATATAGGTCGTCCAATTTATATTTGACGGATAGGAAGGAAACTATGGCAAATTTGCAAAAAAGATACCCACACTCCTCTTCACATTTGCAAATAAGGCCTTCCCTCGTTCATCCCTTTCTCTCACAGGATAAACTACTCATACAAATGCATCTTGATGTTCCGTGCAACGCACGGGCATCTTGCTAGTTCTCTATGAATTGGCAGGCCTGTGAGTTTGATTGCAATGTACAGACACGCTAAAAACCTGCTCAAACTTTTTATACGTGTGAAACTGCTGCAAACGAGGTGATCACCGTGCGTCCTGGGAATAATGCTAGTACGTATTTTCTTGCATCAATGCCAGTGATACAAGAATTTGAACTAATTGAACTAAATTCATTCATCCATGTCCAGATTTCATATAAACATGCCGGATTTCATTACATTTCATACATTCTTCGACTAAAAAGGGGTCCGCTGGAGGTATAATTAATTAACCTAATCTATGATCTCCGGCGCCCATTTCCCGTGTCCGGCTGAGCCGAACGGAAGCTTCTTCTCTAGCACACCTCTCCGACTCCACGTCGCCGCCAAGAAGCCAATCGGCCATCACTACTGAACCCGCCAAGCTTGGCTTCAACATGAGGGTAGTAGAAGTGGCCTTACTTGGACCCGAGCGGCGGCAACCTATCATGTTCTACTCTTCCCTGTTTTCTGTGTGGCGCGGCCTCGACGGAGCCAATGATGTCCTATGTGTCATTGCTGGCGGGGCGGAGCTGGTGATGTCCTCTGCCTCATTGTCGGCGAGGAGGGGCCTCGGGGGAGCAGGGCCTCACCGAAGTCGGTGAAGTCCTCCGCCTCGGTGCCGGCGGGGCGGGGCCTCGGTGGAGCCGGCGGTGTCCTCTTCCTCGTTGTTGGCGGGGCGGGGCCTCGGCGGAGCAGGGCCTCATCGACGCCAGCGGAGCGGGGACTCGACGGAGCTGACATTGTCCTCCGCCTTGTCGTCGATCTAGCCAAATAGTGCCTCACCGCTTCATCACCCTTTTTGTAGGCGGCCGCAACCTCCACCACCCGCATGCGGTACCGCTAGCGCATGAGGCAGCTCTCGCGGGCGGAGCGGTATGACTCGAGCAGCGCCTCCTCCTCCGCCTGCTCCGCGGCGATCTGCTCCTTCGCCTGCAGGTGCTCCTAGAGGACATGGTGGTTGTAGGCAGCGTCGGCCTGCGCCTCCCGGAACTGCTCCTCACGCTTCTGCCTCACCATGTCCATGTATTGGGCACAATCCTCGCTGATGGTCATGGTGCAATGCACCGGCGAGGATGGCGCGGAGGAGGGGGTTGGCGCCGGATCGTTGACTACCACGTTCTCCATTGGGACATCGTCGTCCTCCGGCTGCCTGCCGGCCAGCCAGTTGGCAACAATGGCTGCCATCTCCTTCTTGTCCATAGTCCGCCCGTCCCGACGAGCGCTGGAGCGCGAGGAAGCCATGGTGGGAGTGGTGTGGACAGGAGAAAGGGAACAGAGGCGGATGACTACGGCTATGGCCGGCGCAACATTTCATATAGCAATGGTGGGCGGCGGAGGGACGGATGCGTGGCGCCGGAGTGGCCGCCTCGGCAACCGCGTATCATTACTGTGGGCGGCAGACGGAAGGACGGACGACACTTGTGTCGTTTGAACACGGAGCAATCGCCTGCACCGGGAAGCGGCGCGGGCGGCGCTGACCGTTTCAGGCAGAAAGCGCGCGCGAGCGAGGGAGGCGGCATGGGTGGGCCTGGGCAGTCAGACTCATGCTTGGCAGCGGGTCGTTCCAGCAGCCGGACATGTTGGCTTGCCAGCGAGCTCGCCGAGCTGAGCGACGACAATTGGACGATGGACGTAGCTTCCGACTAGGAGCCGGCGCCAGCGTCCAAGCCGGTTCATGCCGTGTTCACCATAGAGCAAGTGCGGTCGCACTTTGACGCACCAATGGCAGAACAGCTACCAGCATAGGAGGACCTGTGTTGCAACCTCCGTCTCCTCAACGAGCACCGGCGAACAAGCGAACGACAATGCCGTCGCGAACATGTGGCCCTATGATCCTGGCTTCCTGAATGAGCAGCGGGCGCTGTATCTGACTATCTGTAGGGCCCGCGAGGCCCTCTCCGTTGTCCTTCGAGTTGTCGCGCTCGCCGTGGCGCCGTCGTCTCGCGTTGTCAACATGGTCAACGAACATGAGGAATGAGGAGATGACTTAACTTGGAGAGGATGACAGTGGGGACCCACCAGGGCCATAGCCGCACATACGCAAGTGCCTCATTATTATATACAACTATAATTTTTTTGCTTCCTCCTGGTTTCCTGACATCACGGTCCCACACCATTGTCAACCTATATAGTCAATAAACGAGAGAATTGCAATAGGAGAGGCTGACAGCTGGGACCCAGCAGCTCGAGCAGTATTTGTGTTTTTGAGGTGTGAGCAGAGTTTTTCTAGCAGCAGTGGCCGTTGGATGTCCATCCAACGGATGTTGTGCTTCTTCTTCAATCTCAGATATTCTTGCTTCAGCCGCCCATAAAATGATTCCTCCCCCTGACATCTGGGGTGCACAGTTTCAGAGGCTGACCTGTGGGCCTACTAACTTGACGTGTACCAAGGGCTTTGTCAACTTAGTCAATATACACGATTCTAGCTGAAGTGGTCGTACTATGTCCATCAAACAGTCGTCGTGCTTCTTTAACCTGTGGTCTTCTTGCTCCAGCCGCCCAAACCAGCGCCGGCCGTGCCGCCTGCTCCTGCCTCCCATGTCTGGTTGTGCTGCCACCGCTGGCCATGCCATCCCTCTATATTCACCCACACCTCCTGTTATTCTCCGGCGATGGCAACCTCACACCGCAGTTGAAGCAGTCAACCCACGTACTCCCCTCCGCGTGGGCATCCACTACCGCATCTTCCCCGGCTCCGCGTCGTTCCCTTCCTAGGCCTCTCCGTCGTCCACTGCCTTGCTGCTCTTGGCGTGGCGTGGTCAATGAAGGACAGCCATCGGAAGAGGACTTTAGGCGGTGAGGCTGACCGCTGGACCCACCAGCTACATCTTCGAACACAAGGAAGTGCCTCCTTATTACTCGCAAAATAAAAACGATTCGTCCCCATGGCAACTGGGACTGACCAGCTATATCTTCACACGCAAGGAAGTGTGTCCTTATCCTCCCTGACAGCTGGGACCCACCCGGCCGAAGCGTACGTAGCATTGTATGTCTAGTCGTGAATCTGTATGTACATACTGGTCCATCGGTCTCTCCGCAAGTATGAACCGTGGCCGAGTAAGTAGCGGCACGTGTCGTTGTAGAGCACCCGACATAGCAGTTCACACAGTCCCGTCTAAATCATGTACACGTACGTACAGCCACAGGGCAAAAAATATGGCCACATACGCACATACGGGCGGGGTCTCGAGTGCGTACTCGCGCATATATACGGACGGCCAGTGCTTGTGTACATGGAGAGGCGACGAATGGCAGCAACGGCATCCTGTTCGTCCAGTGAACCGGCTGGGTCGGAACGGAGAAACAGCGTCCAGTTCATCAGGAGGCAACCGACTGGGTCGGAATGCGTCCTGTTCAACGGGAGCCAACCAGCTTGGACGGAACAACCAAAACGGGGTCTGGCATACTGCAGAACGGAGGAAATGGCCTTCTGTTCGACCGGCCATGGTCGAAATGGGATCCTGTTCATCGGGAGGGGTCTGGTGTATCGCAAAACGGAGGAAACGGACTTGTGTTTGAGTGCCTACGGTCGAAACGGGGTCCTATTGATCGGGAGGGGTGTGGCATACCACAAAACGGAGGAAACAGACTTGTGTTGGAGCGCCTACGGTAGAAATAGTGTCCTGTTCATCCACCGTCTACTGCCTCGCTCCAGCCTCCACAGGCTACTGTTCATCCACCGTCGACCTCCTCCAGCCTCCACCAGCTATTGTTCATCCAGCCTCCACCGGCTATTGTTCATCTAGCCTCCACAGGGTCCTGTTCATCCACCCCAACCGTCTCGGGTACGACGGCCTCCTCGGGGTCCTGTTCATCCAGCGGCAACGGCCTACTACCACGGGATCCTGTTCATCCAACCCCCACCGGGAACTATTCACCCACAGCCAACCAACCGACTCGACTCAGCACGTCTCGACTCGTTCTACATACCGCGCGCATGGTAGCAATGATCACTGTTCATCGAGAGGCAACCCAACACCGGCTGGCTACGTCTCGCACGTGGGCTCGATCGACTTCAGTAAGCAGCAACAGTGATCGATCGCTCGGGTTCAGTTAGCAGCAGCAGCGAAGGAATCACTCGGGTTCAGTCAGCAGCCAAGGGATCGATCACTCGAGTTCAGTTAATAGCCACGGGATCGATTGCTCGGGTTCAGTAACATACGATCGCTCGGGTTCAGTTAGCCCACGTCTCGCACACACGGGCGTACGTGTACGAGAGAAACGCGCAAACCACACTACATCACTCGGCCCCGACCACCCATCGTAAACGGGAACTCCCTGATATTTTCCTCGCCCTCGCTTCTACCATGATTTTTTCCGTCATGGACGGCCCAAAGAATTTCATGCAGCTGCGTCTCCGGCCCGCCCAGGACGAAAAGCCCATTTTCCTGTCATGATTTTTTGTCATAGAAGTAGGAGCCCACCACATCTATGATAATACCGGGGTTTGTCACAATTATCGTCATAGAAGTGTCATAAGCATGACATAATTTTTTTCGTTCGGCCCAAAATTTTACGGATGTGTCTTTTTTTGTAGTGTTGGCAGCCAAGGAAGCTCCTGGGGGAGGCCCATGGGGCCCACAAGACACCAAGGCGTGCTAGAGGCCCCTAGCGCGCCCTGATGGGTTGTGGGGCCCACGGGGTCTCCTCCACCGCCTCTCAGCTCTATAAATACCCAAATATTCTAGAAACCCTAGGGGAGTCAACAAAACACAATTCCAGCCGCTGCAAGTTCCAGAACCACGGGATCCAATCTAGAGCCCTACTCCGGCACTCCGCCGGAGGGGAACACGATCACGGAGGGGTTCATCATCCTCATTGGTGCTCCTCCGATGATGCGTGAGTAGTTCACCGTAGACCTACGGGTCCATAGGTAGTAGGTAGATGCCTTCTTCTCTCTTTTTGATTCTCAATACAATGCTCTCTTGGAGATCTATTTGATGTAATGACTTTTGCGGTGTGTTTGTTGGGATCCGATGAAGTTTGAGTTTATGATCAGTTCTATCCATGAATATTATTTGAGTTCTTTGATCTCTTATATGCATGATTGTTATAGCCTTGTATTTCTTATCTGAATCTTTCGTTTAGTTAGGCCAACTAGATTGATTTTTCTTGCAATGGGAAGAGGTGCTTTGTGATGGGTTCGATCTTGTGGTGTCCTCACCCAGTGACAGAAGGGGTAGCGAGGCACGCATGTATCATTGCTATTAAGGATAAAAAAGATGGGGTCTATTCCTACATGAATAGATCTTGTCAACATCATGTCATCATTCTTATTGCATTACTCCGTTTCTCCATGAACTTAAGACGCTAGATGCATGCTGGATAGAGGTTGACGTGTGGAGTAATAGCAGTAGATGCAGAATCATTTTGATCTACTAATCTTGGATGTGATGCCTATATACATGATCATTGCCTTGGATATCGTTATGATTATTTGATCTTCTATCAATTGCCCAATAGTAATTTGTTTACCCACCATATGCTATTTTCTCGAGAGAAGCCACTAGTGAAATCTATGGCCCCCGGGTCTATCTTTTATCATATTGCTTTCAGATCTATCTTTTATCGTATTTGTTTTCAGATCTATTATTCCAAAAACCCAAAAATGCATTGCTGCACTTTTTATTTGCATCTTTTATTTTGTGTTCATGTGTGATCTATTTCCAAACTCATACCATTTAATCTATCTTTTTACCGAGGAGGGATTGACAACCCATCTTACGCGTTGGGTTGCAAGGATTTGTTCTTTGTGTGCAGATACCGTTGTCGGATTCAGGGCTCCGCAGACCTGAGAAAGGTTCAAACTTTGGGGCATGTGCGAAGAACTCAACCTCTCCGGCCAACCAACCCGTCACCCCAAGGCCTAGCTCGATGAACAAGGAAGGGAAAGGATGCAACAATTTACCTTGGTTCGGGCCACCTTAAGGTGTAAAAGCCTACTCCTGCTTTGTGGTGGATTAGCCTCGCGGGGGGCTGAAGATGAACTAGAACTGGTGTAGAGATGTGCTATATGAACGGTTTTTACCCCCTTTCTGCGACGACATTCTGAACCTTCGCCAAGTGAGTGTGTGCGATAGGGGGGTCCTTCCCACACGGCCCAGAAACCGTCGGGGATAGGCCCTCCGGGCACACTGGCCGGGGCAAAATGAGCTCGTGTGCGATCGGGCGAGGCATCGAAACCCAATCATTTCCGTTCGTATGTACATCCCACATGGTGAATCCCATAAAAACATTTCCGTTCGTATGTATATCACACACAATTTTTTGTCTGGAAACATTTGTGCAAGGTGGACTAACGCAAATAGTTCTCTGCCGGAAGCCGTGTGTGATTGTTAGTTGATTGAACATGCTTACTTTCTAGAAACCGTGTGGGTTGTTTGAGTTCATCGCCCATGGTGTTGTCTGAGTAACCGTATACAATAGAAAACCCCAATAAGCAGGTTAATTAGGCTATTATTGATAATCCATGTAGTAATCAAATTGAAATTTCTTATAGAACACACCAGATATTTCATATCCGTATAATAGCAGCCAGGATTTCAAAATCAAATTACATTAGATAGCTTCACCACTCAGTTACGCCATTACACAATGGCACCAAGTTTCACATGCAACATCGAAAACCTTTGGAAAGTAGCGTCATACACGGTAAATAGACAGATGAATCTCATCTGGGAAACTGCAGAAGCGGAGGGAAAATATTGAGCCTTCAGTGATGTTGAATGTCCTTGCAACACACTACTACAGGATGCTGCTAACGTGACACTACGATCAGAGACCCTTTGACGAAACTGTGTGCGATGCATTAATCACAAACGGGGATGTAAAAAACCTTCAAAAAGGTGCAAAATATTTGTGATGAATGATACATCAAACACGGTTCAGATTTTAGTTGCGTTTGCGATCCAGGGCACACGGTTGACCCGTTCGAACTGTTTGCGGTGAGGCAGAACAACAGAAATGGGCAGCCAGATCAATGTATGTGTGATATACGGCATACAGTTTGCTATTAGGGAGTGCAACAGAAACGGTTAGCCAGATCAAGGTGTGTGTGATATAGGGCATACGGTTCACTCGGATGAACTGTTTTCGATTAGCGAACACAACAAAAATGGTTCAACTTAACAAGATGTGTGTGATACGTGGCAAACAGCCGACTCAACGGCGAGCAACCACGTGTTCAACCTTCTGCCATCAATAAATTTTGACCTTGTTTCTCGTCACATTGCAGATTACAACGCAATAAGTAATTGCAAACTTGTTCACACCTATCAAACTAATATGTGTTCACACTTAGCACCGGGCTATAAAAACTACCCACTCGAAAATTACTTCACAGTTCCTCTCCTCATCACCCACAAAACTGGTCTTTCCTGTCAAGTCGTTCCGCCATGAACGGTAGGAGGAGTTTAGGGTGGACATATAACCAGGCAGCAAAGACCAAGGCCGCGGAAGCACTAGAGAGGTCACGCCGCGAAGCCGCAGCCGCAGCAGAGATGTCCCGGCGCACCACGGAGCCCTCGAACGAGCTCTCACGGGCATGCGAGGGCTCTCACAAGCGCATTCACAGCGTCGGCCATCGCGACGAGCCAGCGTTCCTGATGTCCTTCGCCGGCAACGATGACATTCTCGCTGGCATCACTATGCAGCAGGAGCTGGTCGACGGCTTGATGAAGCTGCTCAAGATCAGCGATTCCTTGGTTGACGAGGCGACCGGCCTCGTCGAGCAACTCATGGGTGACAAATGCGAAGCTCCTCAAGGCGCTCGCCGAGAAGGAGGAGGAGGCCGCCGGCTGGAAGATGCTGCATGAGCAAAGTAATGCCTCGGGGATGATGCTGACAGCGGTCGTCGAGGAACTGATGGGTGCCTTGAGGAAGCTCCGGATCGAGCGCGAGCAGGAGGTGGAGGAATCCGTGGCTCCTTTCAAGCAAAGTCGTGAGGAATTGAAGAAGGAGCTGGAGGATGTCATCGCCCGGCGATCCATCGACGAGTAGAGACAGTAGCGACCCAGATCGTTGTCTGCAATTTCCTTCTTCTCTTGCCCCCGTGTCTTCCGGGCTTTGCCGCATGTGGCATTTTAAATTATCCGGAATATGTAAGACAATTATTATCTGCGCCATTGTAAATTTTTCGTCGTATTATCCGTTGCCATTTTATTTGTGGTCTTATTATCCGTTGCCCTATGTGGCAATTTAAATTAGGGCGGAATACGAGTTGAAAACATGAAGAAAGCAAGTGCTGCCATGGGATCACAAGCAAACACCCTCCGTCCAGGTGCGCTTTAATTAACCCATTAATGGAGAAGTTGTGAGCGAGGTGGGCGGCGGCTGGTGCATGGAGGTCAAAGAGCTCGCTTCCTGGTGAGCATGGGCGCCCTTGCTGCTCGCACATGTCCCGTCGAGCCTGCGACTACGAAATGGACAGCATGCACGTGTCCCGTCGAGCCTGCACAGCGGACTACTCGCACGTGTCCCGTCGAGCCTGCAGGGCGGACTTCTCGCACTCGTCCCGTCTAATCAAACAGCTGCACGCACGCCACCGAGTATGGTTAAATTTTGACGTGGTTAACATAATACAACCGTTTGCGATATTAATGTGTCAGCTTTTTGTTTCAAAAAGGACTTTGTTGGCTACTAATATGTGCGCCTCTTCTCAAACTGGACGATTTTTTACCACGGCATATATGTGCCATTTCATGAAACCATGCCAAGTTTCATTTTTTGGGTGAGTTTTTGATTTACTGGGATATAAAAACCTAGATTCCCAATGTTTTAGGACGACGACAAGTTTGTAATTCATTCCCATTCCTTAAATGAGACCTAAACATGCACCCAATGACACATGTACGATTTCCCACCCATTTTGCTTCACTGGAGCATGTGCTTGTAGTTCAAATTTGAATTATGGACTACATTAAATGCATAGAAAACTTAGTAATTAGTAATATATATACAATGGCCAAACGAACCCTGAACAATTTCAAATTTCAGCCCGACACTCTTGTTATTCTATGTTGCCTATAGAAAACAAAGTTCAGGGCGAGAAGAGGCAGCGATTATTGTTTCGCCCACTAGAGGGGCATATTTCCCTACCGGAACCACGAGGGTTGCGACAGGCTCCGGTTTGTAAGTGGCTTGTGATATAGCTTTGCCCAAATTGGACAATTATATGTACCATCTAGTGACACCATGCCAAGTTTCATGATTTCCTGCTGAGTTTTGGGTTTACAGAGATTTAAAGAACGAGATTCGCAATGTTTGTGGCCAAGCCAGGACAGAGAGACGGTTGAATTCGTTCCCATTCGTTCCATGGGACCTAAACATGCACCCCAAGGAAACATGTACGTTTTTTCTAGCCATTTTGGTGCACTAGAGCATGTATTTGTAGTTCGGATTATAATTATGGACATTAAATGCCTAGAAAACTCAATTAATGAATAAAAAAGGTCAAACGAACCCTGAATAATTTCAAAGTTCAGCGCGAATCTCCCGTTGTTCTGTGTCGCGTGTAGAAGAAAATACGAGGCTAGAAGAGGGGGTGATCATCGTTTGGTCCACAAGGGGACATATTTCCCTATCGAAACCACGAGGGTTCTTGCGACAGGCTTCAGTTTGTAAGAGGTTTGTAATAAAGCTTGGCCCAAATTGGCAATGTTTTTACCACGACATATATGTGCCATGACGTGACACCAAGCCACCTTTGATGACTTTCTGGTGAGTTTTGGATTTATGGGGACTTAAAAACCGAGATTCGAAATGTCTGAGGACGAGCCAGGACACCGGTACGGTTGTAATTCATTCCCATTCCTGGCACGAGACCTAAACATGCACCCAAGGACACATGTATAATTTTTCTAGCCATTTTGGTGAACTGGAGCATGTATTTGTAGTTCAGATTTGAATTATGGACATTAAATGCCTAGGAAACTCAATTAGTGTATAAAAAGGCCAAACGAACCCTGAATAGGTTTAAATTTCAGCACGGATATCCTGTCGTTCCATGTTGCCCGTAGAAGAAAATACAAGGCGAAAAGAGGAAGTGATTAATTTTTGCCCACAAGGGGTACACGTTTCCCTATCGGAACCACGAGGCTTATTTGAGAGAAGCTCCGGTTTGTAAGAGGCTTGTAATAAAACTTGCGCCACAATGGACGGAAAAAATTCCTCGACATATAAGTGCCATGTCGTGACACCATGTCAGGTTTCACGATTTTCGGCTTAGTTTTGGATTTACGGGGATTTAAAAACCGAGATTCTTCTCACGAAATGTTTTCAAATAGAACACGATTCACTTACGAAAGCCGATATTCAATGAAAACTTCGTGGAAACCATATTTTAAAGTTTCATAAAAATCTGAAAAAAATGTGGGATGTGAAGAAGGTGATGTTTTATTGGACACAAATTTCAAGTTGAAAAACATTATGAGATGTGAGCTATGAAAAAGACAAATTCAGCCCTAAATAGTGACATTATTATTCGGCACTATTCAACGCTGATTTTCTCTTTTTCATAGCTCACATCTCGTAATGTGTTTCAACTTGAAATTTTGTGTGGCAATAAAACACCATCCTCTTAACATCCCGCATTTTTTCATTTTTTTTGAAACTTCAAAACATCTTTTTCTCGTGGTTTTCACTGGTTTCCACCGAATGTTGGTTTTTGTATGATATTCTTCCCCCTGCTGCGCGCGCGATCTGAGTCGTGCGTTCTGATTGGCTAGAACCAAAACCCCACAGATGGTACGTGTGCACCGTTGGATGCTGCCAGATCGAACGGCAAACCTGAGCCCTTTCGACAGCACATGTAGTACATGGGTAAGCACTATGCGCATGCGTCGTGCTAGCTCACGCTTCCTTCTCTTCTAGGTTTTCAAAACATGCTACCGTTTCTCGCCACTCCTCTCATCGGTTTCCCATCTCTTCTCCCATCGTTTTCCTGCTACCAGTTTTAGTGCTAATTGAAGGCTAGCGGCGACACACCGGCCATGTAAAATATCCCACACAGTTTCTAAAAGCACAAATGTGTATGATAGGAGGGAGTAGGTCCCATAGGGTGACCAACGTGAAACGCCTTAATGGCAAGGAGGCAATTCTTATCAGCAAGGGCCGGCTTCTCATCCGCTAGCCTAGTCGAATAGAATGCAGAAGTTAAGCGTGCTCGGGTTGGAGTAGTCCAAGGATGGGTGACCCGATGGGAAGTTGCATATCTCAAGCTTCATTTAAATGCCATGGCACGGTAATTATAGAGATATATTATATCTCTATAGTGACCTATCATGGCAATTATATAAACCCTGGGATCCTTGTTTTGCTAATTTGTATACTATGTTTTTATGGGTTATTTTTTGCTCTAAAAATTTAAAGAATGATTTACTTGACCTGTCATGGCGATTATATAAACCTACTATGTTTTTATGGGTTATTTTTTCCTCTAAAAAATTAAAGAATGATTTACTTGACCTGTCATGGCGATTATATAAACCTTTTTCAGGTTGCATGCAGGGTATAGGGGCAGGGTGTTCTTCTCAAGCATGTCTCCCTTGTGCGGCTTATAGACGCGACACATATCTGTGTGCTCCTCGAGGTATATATACTATCATTTACCGACAATTAGGGGGGCCCACACAATCTATCCCTTTGACCCAACAATGAGAAGGGTTTGACCATGATGGTTTCCTATTGATACTAGTAAGGTACACGTGCATTGCACGCATGAGATTTGGTAACCGAATTATGAATAAATACCACACTATAGCATGTAAGCTTTGAGTCATATATGCATGATGTAGATGTTCGTTTAATTCTTATAGTTCATCTCATCCAAAATCAATTAGTTTTATAAAAAATTCTATTCTAAGATTCATGGAATTGTGAATTGTAAAGCATAAAGTAAATACAAAAAGTGACAATTCATTTAGAAAAAAAAAGTTGGGGCAATTAAGATATGGAAGATTCTAGAGAACAAAGGAGAAGTGCTTGTGTTTTGAGGTTTGTGCATTATGCTTAAGTTCAACCAGGGAGTCTTCTAGATTGTACATGTGGCGGAATCTGGTGGAATGTAGATGATATCCAACGGCCAGTAGTGCTCAGATTTGCCATCTCTGTACCATCGGATTGGCTTCATCCAACGACCAACTTTCAAAGTTATTCCCACACTATATAGGGGTATAGATATAAATGTGTCCCATGCTAGACCAAATAAAGTTTGAGTGCATGCGTGGGACGACCCCCCCCCCCCGCCCGCCGCCGCCTCGAAGTTGGGAAACTGACATCGTATGTATTGAACCAGGCTTGGAGTCGGGTACGGTGTTTGGTTTGTAATGTAGTTGGTGGCCCATCGAAGTTGTGCATTTGGGATTTAAACACATCACACACCACCGTACCCATACATATTTTTGGGCCGCATGTAGTGTATATGCGGTCTTCTGGTCGACCACGTCTCCCTTGTGTGGTTTTTTTGTGATGATGCGCATATCTGTGGGCTCCCCGAGTGTATATATATCATCCCTTTGACCGATAATGAGGGGTATGTGTTGGCCATGAATGGATTCCTCCTAGTTTGTGTTAGGGCGGGTCACCGTCACATGTCGCTCAACCAAAGCTCGAGCTCATGCGTTGTCAGGATTCCCTCCCACATGCTCGGATTGCTGGGTTCGACCTACATCAAACCCTGCGTATCTCGTCCTTAACTACCTTGCCTTCATGGTTGTTGTATGTATTGAGAGGTAGGCACCACATCTAAATTGTACATTATTCTATATTGAAAACACACATCACCCCTTCCCAACGTACATCATTTCGGGCCACATGCAAGAGGTGCTAGTTTTGTGGTCCCTCTCATGCGATTTTTATGAGGGTTCAATCTATTGGCCCAAGCAGTTTATCGACAACAACAGCTGTCGTTTGACCAAACGATAGATTCATTGGTCCGTCTTATGGTAGGTCATGGCGACATGCATGTATGACCAAAGTATCGATCATTACGTGCATCCGCCCCGCTGACACGAAGTGGGAGGTGGTGGGCCAGGCATCCTAGCTAGGTACGACATTATGTCATTATATATATATATATATATATATCCAAGGGTGCTTTCGGGTTTGCGAGGCAGGTGCCACCAAATTTATGCATTGTGTATTTAAAGTTTTAAACATCCCCAATATTCCTACATATATTTGGCCACTTCCAGGTGGTTCTTGACTTCTGGCCCCTCTCATCGATCTTCGACGACGCGCCCAACCATGGGCCCGCACGGTCAAAGTTGAGCATTGGAATTTTGAACATCACAGACCACCCTTTTCACTCATATATATTTGGGCCACATGCTGGTGTGGCTGTCTTCTGACCCTCTCTAATGTTATTTTTTGCTGCAAAGACTCGGATGACGCTCAACGGACACGGGTATAATATCTTAGCCGTGTGTGATACAAGTGCGCTATGATTCACCACGCCTGCGCAAGTGCGAGCAAAGGTGGAGGTACTGGCTCAACCATGTGCGATGCAAGTGTGCTGTAAAATCACCACGACCGCGCAAGCGCGAGCAAAGGGTGGAGGTACTTGCTTAACCATGTGCGATGCAAGTGCGCTGTAAAACCACCACCTGTGCAAGCTAAAGGCGGGTAAGTTTATTTGGAAATTAGGACGAACCGTGTGCGATAGATCAGCTAGCTAGAAATATAAAAACAAACTACCCGCCTTGAGCGTTGCAAAAATCGGCGCTTCCATGCCACTTTTCCTTATTATCATACACGCATATTGTTATTGGACCATGCGCGATCTTGGGCACTCCCGCCCCGCATCAATTCCTTTACCCAAATTTTAGTAGCCGCCATACTTCAACCGTCGCCCACATTCCTCCAGCACCGACCTTATAGTAAAATTGCAGTAGCCGAGGCATTTGAACCGTCGCCCTCCCTCGTCCACCACCATCTCCACCCACCATTACTAAAATATTCAGGATCCGCGACGTATCCTCAAACACCAACCCCCCTCCACAGTCCCCCACCGCCCCCCTCCCCCTCGAACCCTAGCTCGCGGCCGCCGCCGGTGCCGCCGCCAACCCCTGTCGGTCTGCCTGTTCCTCCTAGCTTAGATAATAAAGTTCAGGTTACCCAGCGATTCCCATACTGTCGCCCCACTCCCCTGAGTTTTTAGATGAGGCCTGTGGTGTCCCTCCCCGCCAGATCCACATCCCCTGCTCCAGAATGTCGCAGCCTATGCTCGACCACGTATCCCAGGGAGCCCGATGAGCGTTCGGCCAAGAAGAGGTTTATCATGGCCTCTCTGGCGGACGTTGGCGAGGTGGCCGCTGTTCGCCCCGACCTGTCGATCCTGGAGCAACACATCTCCGCGGAAGCCGGTGAAGACGTTGACTATGTTGCCATGCCGAAGGCTTCATGTCAGCGGGCTAGCTTATTACTGTCTCTCGGGAAAGCTGGCTACGACATCAAGCTCGTCCACAGTGACGGCTTCACGCGGGCCATGTCACAGGTTAAGTGGTCCATCCCCAACCCCTCTGGTTCAACCGCCATCGATCTCTTCGACGGCCCTATCGCTGATCTCCTCCGCCAAGCAATCAAGTACTTGCGAGCTTTATACGCCATCAAGCCCATTTTGTCATTTCTGAAGGACACGTTCTACGGCGGCGGCTTGGGATCCTCAATTGCCAAGTCAGATCTCATCGACCATGACCACGAGGAGGGCACCCACGAAGGTTCTTCCAAGGTGAAACAGCCCATCTATGACATCAAAGAGCGCACCATGGGTCTGTGCTCTTCCAACTAGAAGGATCCCATCCATGGAATGTGAGGCAACATTCTAGCAGCAAATCTTACCTTTTCTAGCTTGCCAACCCGTACCCTTTGTTCTAGTAGCATTTGTCGTGCGGTGCTTTAACTATGCCATGTTTAATTATTTCAGTTATGAAAAAATGTATTGTTCAATAGGGCTATGTGATGTTTAAGTATGAATTGTCCACTTCAATTTCACGAATGGCTATATTTAGTTGTTTATAGTGAGTAGATGCCTTGTTTATCTGTATTTGGTTGTTAGGTTGGTTGGAGTGAGCATTTTTCCAGTTATCGAGCATATGCCTTGTTTATATGTATTTGGTTCTTAGTTTGGTTGCAGTGAGCATTTGTCCAGTTATCAAGCAGATGCCTTGTTTATCTTTATTTGGTTGTTAGGTTGCTTTTTTAGCATTTGTCCAGTTATCAAGCAGATGCCTTGTTTATCTGTATTTGGTTGTTCGGTTGCTTTTTTTAGCATTTGTCCAGTTATCAAGCAGATGCCTTGTTTATCTTTTATCTGCTTGTTAGGTTGGTTGCAGTGAGCATTTGTCCAGTTTTCCAACATATGCCATGTTTATCTGTATTTACTTGTTAGGTCGGTTGCAGTGAGACTCTGTCCAGTTTTCAATGGCTATATTTGGTTGTTATACTGATCATTTATGCCTTGTTTATTTCAGTCATTCACAATGTGTTGTTCATTATGTGCAAGTCGGGACTGTGCCGCTCGACTACATCAATACCAGTTTGAACGGCTATATTTGGTTCCAGTTATTCCTGGTGTAGTTAACACATGCCCATTATTTCAGTTTTACACATTTATCCAGTGTGATGTTTAAGCATTACCAACGTTCTATTCATTTTCAACAATACCAGTTTGAATTGCAATATTTGATGGTTGTTAAGCCTGCTGTCGATAACATTGCCTTCCATTTTATATCTGCTTTAACAGCATGCTGAAACCAACATATTCAAGCTATCATTTGGAGATGATGTTGTTTACCTTTGCTATATCTGTTTGATGTTAAGGTTGCTGTACTTATCATGCTTTTCCACTACTTATGCAGGACAACAACGGGAGTGGCCACCATTTTCCGCTGAGGTTAGCTTCATCCCTTGGCTTGTACTCCCCCCGTTGTTCCATAATGTAGCGCATATAGATCCAGGCTTGGACACTTGTTAGCTTCTAATAATTACTTGTTGCTTGTAGGTACATATGCCCTTGGCAAGGATCCACGCATCGACCCTTTTTGCATATGGGGCAATGAGATATTCATGAACAAGCATCAAGTGAGGAAACTGATAAGGATTATTAGCAAAAAGATACGAATGGTGGCAAGCAAATTATTTGTTTATGCGCTATCCAACACAACAGTGAGCTGTAGGATGGTAAATACAAACTCTGCAGCCTTCTCTTTTTACTGCCCATAATGAGTTGTTAGACAACAATGTCTGAATCTTTTTCGTTCCCAGTGGTTCCCGAAGCAGTTCACTCAAGATTACCTCGCAAAGTACATGATTGGTGGACACGCAATGAAGGTTAAAGTATTTCATCCAGAATACAATGAGCATCGAGAAGTCGTAATGAAGATAATGAAGGATGGACGGGCAGCCATCACAAGGGGTTGGCCTAGAGTCGTGCGCGCATTACACATGGAGGAGGGCACAATATGGGCATTCTGCTTCGCCTTCTCCAGCAACCAGAATGTCTTTCACCTCTCTCTTTACAGTCTTTAGTGCAACTATGGTTCATCATTCTTTACTTGGTGCTTCTGTAGTTCTTCAGTATATGTACCTGTGCATCGAATTATGCATTTGTGATTGAACCTACATTTGTAATAAACATGGTTGGATATGAAATAAGTGATTGCCTACTTTCAAATTCAAAACATGTGATTTTTAAATTAGGGATTACACTGCACACGGTTTGCGAAAGTGAAATGTCTGCGATAGACGTGGAGATCAGAAACGTTCCTAGGATCCACTACGTGTGTGATCAATCTCAACTGCACACACGACATCCTCTTGAAAACTGGTTGCGTTAGGCCACCTTATGCAAACGTTTACCACATAAAAACTGTGTGTGATGGACAGCCTTTGCCACACAGTTTCTTCTACGCACCGTGTGAGATGCATTCAATAACGCAAACGATAAAGTTGTTAATATCGTGTGTCATGGCAACATTATCACAAACGATTTAACAGGAAAAATTGCGTGTGATGTACCTGTGAATGGAAACGTTTTCCTTGGAGCGACTATGTGGGATGTACATACGAACAAAAACGTTAGCGGGGACTGATTGTGTGGGATGTACTTGCGACCGGAAACAATATCGCATGTATAATTGTATTTTTTTAGCTCTACTGTACGTATTTCCGTATTTGAGCGCTCGCCGATCCCACATGACCTCATTTTGCCGAGCGTGTGTGCCAGGAGGGCATATTGATAACCCACAAGTATAGGGGATCGCAACGGTTTTCGAGGGTAGAGTATTCAACCCAAATTTATTGATTCGACACAAGGGGAGCCATAGAATATTCTCAAGTATTAGCAGTTGAGTTGTTAATTCAACCACACCTGAAAGACTTAATATCTGCAGCAAAGTAGTATGGAAGTAAAGGTAACGGTGGCAAAATGAACAACAGTAGTTTTGTAGCAATTGTAACAGTGGCAACGGAAAAGTAACTAAGCAAAGATCAATATGTGAAAAGCTCGTAGGCAATGGATCAATGATGGATAATTATGTCAGATGCGATTCCTCATGCAACAGTTATAACATAGGGTGACACAGAACTAGCTCCAGTTCATCAATGTAATGTAGGCATGTATTCCGAATATAGTCATACATGCTTATGGAAAAGAACTTGCATGACATCTTTTGTCCCACCCTCCCATGGCAGCGGGGTCCTATTGGAAACTAAGGGTAATTAAGACCTCCTTTTAATAGAGTACCGGACCAAAGCATTAAAACTTAGTGAATACATGAACTCCTCAAACTACAGTCATCACCGGGAGTGGTGCCGATTATTGTCACTTCGGGGTTGCCGGATCATAACACATAGTAGGTGACTATTGACTTGCAAGATAGGATCAAGAACTCACATATATTCATGAAAACATAATAGGTTCAGATCTGAACTCATGGCACTCGGGCCCTAGTGACAAGCATTAAGCATAGCAAAGTCATAACAACATCAATCTCAGAACATAATGGATACTAGGGATCAAACCCTAACAAAACTAACTCGATTACATGGTAAATCTCATCCAACCCATCACTGTCTAGCAAGCCTACGATGGAATTACTCACGCACGGCGGTGAGCATGATGAAATTGGTGATGGAGGATGGTTGATGATGACGATGGCGACGGATTCCCCTCTCTGGAGCCCCGAACGGACTCTAGATCAGTCCTCCCGAGAGAGATTAGGGCTTGGCGGCGGCTCCGTATCGTAAAACACGATGAATCCTTCTCTCTAATTTTTTTCTCCCCGAACGTGAATATATGGAGTTCGAGTTGAAGTCGGTGGAGTATCAGGGGGCCCACGAGGCAGGGGGCGAGCCCTGCACACTCGTGGACATGGTGTGGGCCCCGGATGCTGATTCTTTCGCCAGTATTTTTTATTATTTCCAAAACGTGTCTCCGTGGATTTTCGGGTCATTCCGAGAACTTCTATTTCTGCACAAAAATAACACTATGGCAATTTTGCTGAAAACAGCGTCAGTCCAGGTTAGTTCCATTCAAATCATGCAAGTTAGAGTCCAAAACAAGGGCAAAAGTGTTTGGAAAAGTAGATACGTTGGAGAAGTATCAACTGCCCCAAGCTTAAACCTTTGCTTGTCCTCAAACAATTCAGTTGACAAAATGAAAGTGATAAAGATAAACATTTACAAACTCTGTTTGATCTTGTTGTTGCAAATTGTAAAGCCAGCATTCAAGTTTTCAGCAAAGATTATGAACTAACCATATTCAAAATAACATTTAGGTCTCATATTTACTCATATAAATGGCATAATCAACTAGCGAGCAATAATAATGAATCTCGGATGACAACACTTTCTCAAAACAATCATAACATGATATAACAAGATGGTATCTCGCTAGCCCTTTTTGAGCCCGCAAAACATAAATGCAGAGCACCTCTGAAGATCAAGGACTGACTAGACATTGTAATTCATGGTAAAAGAGATCCAGTCACAGTCATACTCAATGTAATTTAATAGTAATGCCTGCAAATGACAGCGGTGCTCTCCAACTGGTGCTTTATAATAAGAGGGTGATGACTCAACATAAAAGTAAATAGATAGGCCCTTCACAGAGGGAAGCAGGGATTTGTAGAGGTGCCAGAGCTCGAGTTTCGAAACAGAGATAAATAATATTTTGAGTGGCATACTTTCATTGTCAACATAACAACCAAGAGATCTCGATATCTTCCATGCTACACACATTATAGGTGGTTCCCAAACAGAATGGTAAAGTTTATACTCCCCCACCACTAACAAACATCAATCCATGGCTTGCCCGAAACAACGGGTGCCTCCAACTAAGAACGCTCCTGGGGGAGTTTTGTTTGCAATTATTTTGATTTGAGCATGGGACTGGGCATCCCGATTACCGGCCATTTTCTCGTGAATGGTGAGCGGAGTCCACTCATCATGAGAGTAACCCACCTAGCATGGAAGATATAGACATCCCTAGTTGATACATGAGCTATTCGAGCATGCAAAACAGAATTTCATTTGAAGGTTTAGAGTTTGGCACATACAAATTTACTTGGAACGGCAGGTAAATACTGCATATAGGAAGGTATGGTGGACTCATATGGAATAACTTTGAGGTTTATGGAAGTGGATGCACAAGCAGTATTCCCGCTTAGTACAAGTGAAGGCTAGAAAAAGACTGGGAAGCGACCAACTAGAGAGCGACAACAGTCATGAACATGCATAAAAATTAATAAACAATGAGTGCAAGCATGAGTAGGATATAAATCACCATGAACATAAATATCATGGAGGCTATGTTGATTTTGTTTCAACTACATGCGTGAACATGTGCCAAGTCAAGCCACTCAAATCGTTCAAAGGAGGATACCACCCTATCATACCACATCACAACTATTTTAATAGCATGTTGGCACGCAAGGTAAACCATTATAAACTCCTAGCAAATTAAGCATGGCATGAGCAACTATAATCTCTAATTGTCATTGCAAACATGTTTCATTCATAATAGGCTGAATCAGGAACGATGAACTAATCATATTTACAAAAACAACATAGGTCGAGTTTATACCAGCTTCTCTCATCTCAATCGGTCCATCATATATCGTCATTACTGCCTTTCACTCGCACGACCGAACAGTGTGGATAATAATAGTAGTGCACGTGCATTGGACTAAGCTGGAATCTGCAAGCATTTAATACAAGGGAGAAGACAAGGTAATATGGGCTCTTGGTTAAATCAACAATAATGCATATGAGAGCCACTCAACATTTTCATCATGGTCTTCTCCTCTCTGCCCCCAAAGAAAAGAAAAGAAATAAAACTATTTACACGGGAAAGCTCCCAACAAGCAAAAGAAGAACGAGAAGTCTTTTTGGGTTTTCTTTTAATTACTACTACTACAGGCATGAAAAGTAAACTAGCTAAAAGCTACAACTAATTTTTTGGGTTTTTCTTAAGGTTTTTCAGACACACAAGAAGAAGACTTAGAAAAGAAAATAAACTAGCATGGATAGTACAATGAAAAAGTATGAGCACTGGCAACTAGAATGAGTGTGTGAACATGAATGTAATGTCAGTGAGAAATACGTACTCCCTCAAGCTTAGGATTTTGGCCTAAGTTGGTCTATGGCCATGGCTGGCCTGGCGGATATCCAAAGTCGTAACTGGGGTTGTACTGAGATGCAGCAGCTACTGCCTCAAGAGCTGCAGCTCGGAGGCGAGCTGCTTCCGTACTCCTCTCATACTCGTTCGCCTCCTCCCTGGTTATAACATATCTCCTTTTTTCCTGAAAGTTAAAGAAAGTAGGAGTAGGGAGGGAAATATGGACAGTGCACCGTCTGTCAAAGATTAGTCGGTACTGGAGGAACTGTTCATTCCTCTCAAGAAACTGATGGCAAACCATAGCATTATAATCTAGATAAGCAGGAGGCAACTCTATATCATTTTCATGTATGGGTACATCAAGATAATTAGCTACACGAGTTGCATAAATTCAACCAAACAAATCTCCACTTATACCGTTAAGATGCAACCTACATGCAACAATGGCCCCCAAGCTGTATTGTTTATTTCCTAATACCGCACTCTTGAGGACACTAAGATCTGGAACGCACATGTGACAAGCCTCATCTTTACCGTTAATGCATCTACCTATAAATAGAGCAAAATAATGTATGGAAGGGAAATGAATGCTCCCTATGGTAGCTTGTGTGATTTCTCTAGATTCCCCCACAGTGATACTAGCAAGAAAGTCTTTATATTCAGATTTTCGAGGTTCACTAACATTGCCCCACTGCGGGAGTTTACAAGCAGTATTAAAATCTTCTAGGTCCATATGATTTATCATAAATATCAAATAAAAAAGTGTGAGAATTCCGCGTGGATGTAAATTTAAACCTTCTCACAAAGGAATCAGTTAAGTAGTAGTATTGTGGGCACTTATCTGACACGAAGCCCTCAAGATCAGCGTTACGCACATACGTGTCAAATTCATCCTTGATGCCTACTTGGACCATAAACTCCTCCGACGGCCATTCACAAGGCCGCACTTGAGCTTCCCTTGGTGGTTCATCGTCCGGCTCACGTATCGCGATCCTTGGTCCTTGCTTCCTTGAGGAACCACCTTGGTACATTTTCCTGAACATTTTTCTTTCTCTGAAAAATTTCTGAAATTTTTAGTGACTCAAAATAAAAGTGAACCAAACTCAACAAGGTAGATAGCAACTACTCCCACAAGTGCCTAGAGGCTATATCATGCATTAAAACTACTTTGGACCATATAAATTTGACATGCAAGCTCAAGAACGGGGTCACCTTAGCAGCAAAAAAATTGCAATAATTAAAGCACTAGAACAAAAACTAATTGGACCATTGGAGGAGTCACATACCAAAGAACAATCTCCCCAAACAGTTTTGTGAATGGAGCTTTGAGCAAGGAGATCGAAAATCATAGCAAGATGAGTTAGAACACGAGTTTGAGCTATGGGAGGATTTTTCTGGAGGAAGACGAAGTGAGTGGGTGCAGGAATAAGTGGAGGGGGTCCACGAGGCAGGGGGCGCGCCCTGTACCCTCGTGGCCAGATGGTGGGCCCCCCTGGTGTGTTCTTAGTGCCAGATATTCTTAAATATTCTACAAAAAAATCATATTTCATTTTCAGGATATTTGGAGAACTTATATTTTCGAGGTATTTTTATTGCAAGGATAATTCAGAAAACAGACAGAAAATACTATTTTTGCTTTATTTAATATAAATAACAGAAAGTAAAAGGAGGGTACAGAGAGTTGTGCTTTCTAACTTCGTCCATATCATGCTCATCAAAAGGAATCCACTAACAAGGTTGATCAAGTCTTGTTAACAAACTCTTTCTGAATCATATGAAACCGGAGAATTTTCGAATAACACAAAGTTACCTTAACCGGGATGTGCACGTCCCCAACAATAAGAATATCATATTTCTTCTTGACAGTAGGAAGAGGGAATTCAAAACCTCCAATAGTAATCGTTGGAATTTTTCCAATAGAATTGATACTATGGACTTGAGGTTGTTTTCTCGGAAAGTGTACCGTATGCTCATTACCATTAACATGAAAAGTGACATTGCCTTTGTTGCAATCAATAACAGCCCCTGCAGTATTCAAAAAGGGTCTACCAAGGATAATCGACATACTATCGTCCTCGGAAATATCAAGAATAACAAAGTCCGTTAAAATAGTAACGTTTGCAACCACAACATGCACATCCTCACAAATACCGACAGGTATAGTAGTTGATTTATCGGCCATTTGCAAAGATATTTCAGTAGATGTCAACTTACTCAAATCAAATCTGCAGTATAAAGAGAGAGGCATAACACTAACACCGGCTCCAAGATCACATAAAGCAGTTTTAACATAGTCTTTTAATGGAGCATGGTATAGTTGGTACTCCTGGATCTCCTAGTTTCTTAGGTATTTCACCTCTAAAAGTATAATTTGCAAGCATGGTGGAAATTTCAGCTTCCGATATCTTTCTTTTATTTGTAACAATATCTTTCATGTACTTAGCATAAGGATTCATTTTAAGCATATAAGTCAAACACATACGCAAAAAGATAGGTCTAATCATTTTAGCAAAGCGCTCAAAATCCTCATCATCCCTTTTCTTGGATGGTTTAGGAGGAAAAGGCATGGATTTCTGAATCCATGGTTCTCTTTCTTTACCGTGCTTCCTAGCAACGAAATCTCTCTTATCATAACGTTGATTCTTTGATTGTGGGTTATCAAGATCAATAGCAGGTTCAATTTCTACATCATTTTTATTGCTAGGTTGAGCATCAACATGAACATCATCATTAACATTATCACTAGGTTCATGTTCGTTACCAGATTGTGTTTCAGCATCAGAAATAGAAATATCATTGGGATTCTCAGGTGTGTCAACAACAGGTTCACTAGAAGCATGCAAAGTCCTATCATTTTTCTTTTTCTTCTTCTTAGAAGGACTAGGTGCATCAAGATTAGTTCTCTGAGAGTCTTGCTCAACTCTCTTAGGGTGGCCCTCAGGATACAAAGGTTCCTGAGTCATTCTACCCCCTCTAGTCACAACTCTAACAGCATTATCATTTTTCTTATTATTTAATTCATTGAGCAAATCATCTTGAGCTTTAAGCACTTGCTCTACCTGGGTGGTAACCATTGAAGCATGTTTACTAATAAGTTTAAGGTCACCTTTAACTCTAGACATATAATCATTCAAGTGTTCAATCATATAAGCATTACGTTTCAATTGTCTACCAACATAAGCATTGAAGTTTTCTTGTTTAACAATAAAATTATCAAACTCATCCAAGCATTGGCTAGCAGACTTATTACGAGGAATATCACCTTCATCAAATCTATAGAGAGAATTTACCTTTACTACTTGTGTTGGGTTGTTAAGACCATGTATTTCTTCAATAGGTGGTAGATTCTTAACATCTTCAGTTTTAATACCCTTTTCTTTCATAGATTTCTTTGCTTCTTGCATATCTTCAGGACTGAGAAATAGAATACCCCTTTTCTTCGGAGTTGGCTTAGGAGTTGGTTCTGGAAGTGTCCAATCATTATCATTACTCAATATATTATTCAGTAGCAATTCAACTTGCTCAACAATTCTTTCCCTGAAAACACAACCAGCACAACTATCCAGGTGGTCTCTGGAAGCATCGGTTAGTCCATTATAAAAGATATCAAGTATTTCATTTTTCTTGAGAGGATGATCAGGCAAAGCATTAAGTAATCGGAGAAGCCTCCCCCAATCTTGTGGGAGACTCTCTTCTTCAACTTGCACAAAATTATATATTTCCCTTAAGGCAGCTTGTTTCTTATGAGCGAGGAAATATTTAGCAGAGAAGTAATAAATCGTATCCTGGGGACTATGCACACAACCAGGAGCAAGAGAATTAAACCATGTTTTAGCATCACCCTTTAATGAGAACGGAAATAGCTTAAGGATATAGTAGTAACAAATTTTTTCCTCATGAGTGAATAGGGTGGCTATATCATTTAATTTAGTAAGATGTGCCACAACAGTTTTAGATTCATAGCCATAAAAAGGACAGATTCAACCAAAGTAATTAACTCAGGATCGACAGAGAAATCATAATCCTTATCAAAAACACAGATAGGTGAAGTAGCAAAAGCAGGGTCATATTTCATTCTAGCATTCAAAGATTTTTCTTTCAGCTTAGCTAACAGTTTCTTAAGATCATATCTATCTTTGCAAGCAAAAAAAGTCTTTAGCAGTTTCTTCATCCATAACATAACCCTCGGGCACATCAAGCAATTCATATCTAGGGGGAGAATCTTCATCATCACTTTCATCAATATTTTCAGTTTCAATAATTTCATTCTCTCTAGCCCTAGCAAGTTGTTCATCAAGAAATTCACCTAATGGCACAGTATCATTAAGCATAGAAGTAGTTTCATCATAAGCATCATGCATAGCAGAAGTGGCATCATCAATAACATGTGACATATCAGAATCAATAGCAGGAGTAGGTTTAGGTGTCGCAAGTTTACTCAAAACAGAAGGAGAATCAAGTGCAGAGCTAGATGGCAGTTCCTTACCTCCCCTCGTAGTTGAGGGATAAATCTTGGTTTTTTCATCTTTCAAGTTCCTCATAGTGATCAACAGATATAAATCCCTAGTGAATCAAAGAATAGAGCTATGCTCCCCGGCAACGGCGCCAGAAAATAGTCTTGATAACCCACAAGTATAGGGGATCACAACAGTTTTCGAGGGTAGAGTATTCAACCCAAATTTATTGATCCGACACAAGGGTAGCCAAGGAATATTCTCAAGTATTAGCAGTTGAGTTAACAATTCAACCACACCTGAAAGACTTAATATCTGCAGCAAAGTATTTAGTAGCAAAGTAGTATGGAAGTAACGGTAATGGTGGCAAAAGTAATAGTAGCAGTTTTGTAGCAATTGTAACAGTGGCAACGGAAAAGTAACTAAGCAAAGATCAATACGTGAAAAGCTTGTAGGCAATGGATCAATGATGGATAATTATGTCGGATTCGATTCCTCATGCAACAGTTATAACATAGGGTGACACAGAACTAGCTCCAGTTCATCAATGTAATGTAGGCATGTATTCCGAATATAGTCATACGTGCTTATGGAAAAGAACTTGCATGACATCTTTTGTCCTACCCTCCCGTGGCAGCGGGGTCCTATTGGAAACTAATGGATATTAAGGCTTCTTTTTAATAGAGTACTAGACCAAATCATTAACACTTAGTGAATACATGAACTACTCAAACTACGGTCATCACCGGGAGTGGTCCCGATTATTGTCACTTCGGGGTTGCCGGATCATAACACATAGTAGGTGACTTTACCTGCAAGATAGGATCAAGAACTCACATATATTCATGAAAACATAATAGGTTCAAATCTGAACTCATGGCACTCGGGCCTTAGTGACAAGCATTAAGCATAGCAAAGTCATAGCAACATCATTCTCAGAACATAATGGATACTAGGGATCAAACCCTAACAAAACTAACTCGATTACATGGTAAATCTCATCCAACCCATCACCGTCCAGCAAGCCTATGATGGAATTACTCACGCACGGCGGTGAGCATAATGAAATTGGTGATGGAGGATGGTTGATGATGACGACGGCGATAGATTCCCCTCTCCGGAGCCCCGAACGGACTCCAGACAAGCCCTCCCGAGAGAGATTAGGGCTTGACGGCGGCTCTGTATCGTAAAACGCGATGAATCATTCTCTCTGATTTTTTTCTCCTCGAACGTTGATGTCTACTACACAACCTTCTTATTTTAGATGTTGTTGGGCCTCCAAGTGCAGAGGTTTGTAGGACAGTAGCAAATTTCCCTAAAGTGGATGACCTAAGGTTTATCAATCCGTGGGAGGCGTAGGATGAAGATGGTCTCTCTCAAACACCCCTGCAACCAAATAACAAAGAGTCTCTTGTGTCCCCAACACACCCAATAAAATGGTAAATTGTATAGGTGCACTAGTTCGGCGAAGAGATGGTGATACAAGTGCAATATGGATGGTAGATATAGGTTTTTGTAATCTGAAAAATATAAAAACAGCAAGGTAACTAATGATAAAAGTGAGTGTATATGGTATTGCAAAGCTAGGAAACAAGGCCTAGGGTTTATAATTTCACTAGTGCAAGTTCTCTCAACAATAATAACATAATTGGATCATATAACAGTCCCTCAACATGCAACAAAGAGTTACTCCAAAGTCACTAATAGCGGAGAATAGACGAAGAGATTATTGTAGGGTACGAAACCACCTCGAAGTTATCCTTTCTGATTGATCTATTCAAGAGTCCATAGTAAAATAACACGAAGCTATTCTTTCCGTTCGATCTATCCTAGAGTTCGTACTAGAATAACACCTTAAGACACAAATCAACCAAAACCCTAATGTCACCTAGATACTCCAATGTCACCTCAAGTATCCGTGGGTATGATTATACGATATGCATCACACAATCTCAGATTCATCTATTCAACCAACACAAAGAACTTCAAAGGGTTCCCCCAAGCTTAGGCTCTTGCCACTCCTTATTCCATAGTCCATCGAATCTTTACCCAAAACTTGAAAACTTCATAACACAAAACTCAACAGAAAACTCGTAAGCTCCGTTAGTATAAGAAAATAAAACCACCACTTAGGTACTGTTTTGAACTCATTATAAATTCATATTGGTGTAATATCTACTGTATCCCAACTTCTCTATGGTTCATACCCTCCGATACTACTCATAGATTCATCAAAATAAGCGAACAACACATAGAAAACTGAATCTGTCAAAAACAGAACAGTCTGTAGTAATCTGTATCATTAGAATACTTCTGTAACTCCAAAAATTCTGAAATAAATTGGTGGTCCTGAGGAATTTGTCTATTAATCTTCTGAAAAAATAATCAACCCAAAAGGACTCTCCAGTAAAACATGGCAGCTAATCTCTTGAGCGCAAAAGTTTTTGTTTTTTACAGCAAGATCGCAAAGACTTCACCCAAGTCTTCCCGAAGGTTCTACTTGGCACAAACACTAATTAAAACATAAAACCACATCTAAACAGAGGCTAGATGAATTATTTATTACTAAACAGGAGAAAAAATCAAAGAACAAAAATAAATTGGGTTGCCTCCCAACAAGCGCTAACATTTAACGCCCCTAGCTAGGCACGATGATTTCAATGATGCTCACATAAAAGATAAGAATTGAGACATAAAGAGAGCATCATGAAGAATATGACTAGCACATTTAAGTCTAACCCACTTCCTATGCATAGGGATTTTGTGAGCAAACAACTTATGGGAACAATAATCAACTAGCATAGGAAGGCAAAACAAGCATAGCTTCAAGATTTTCAACACATAGAGAGGAAACTTGATATTATTGAAATTCCTACAAGCATATGTTCCTCCCTCATAATAATTTTCAGTACCATCATGAATGAATTCAACAATATAACCATCACATAAAGCATTCTTTTCATGATCTACAAGCATAGAAAATTTAATACTCTCCACATAAGCAAAATTCTTCTCATGAATAATAGTGGGAGCAAACTCAACAAAATAATTATCATGTGAGGCATAATCCAATTGAAAACTAAAATCATGATGACAAGTTTCATGGTTATCATTATTCTTAATAGCATACAAGTCATCACTATAATCATCATAAATAGCAACTTTGTTCTCATAATCAATTGGAACCTCTTCTGAAATAGTGGATTCATCACTAAATAAAGTCATGACCTCTCCAAATCCACTTTCATAATTATCACAATAAGATTCAACACCCTCCAAAATAGTAGGATCATTACTTCCTAAAGTTGACACTCTTCCAAACCCACTTTCATCAATATAATCATCATAAATAGGAGGCATGCTATCATCATAATAAATTTGCTCATCAAAACTTGGGGGACAAAAAATATCATCTTCATCAAACATAGCTTCCCCAAGCTTGTGGCTTTGCATATCATTAGCATCATGGATATTCAAGGAATTCATACTAACAACATTGCAGTCATGCTCATCATTCACATATTTTATGTCAAGCATTCTATGTAATTCTTCTTCTAGTACTTGAGCACAATTTTCCTTCCCATCATTTTCACGAAAGACATTAAAAAGATGAAGCATATGAGGCACCCTTAATTCCATTTTTTTTGTAGTTTTCTTTTATAAACTAAACTAGTGGTAAAACAAGAAACTAAAAGATTTGATTGCAAGATCTAAAGATATACCTTCAAGCAGTCACCTCCTCGGCAACGGCGCCAGAAAAGAGCTTGATGTCTACTAGACAACCTTCTTCTTGTAGACGTTGTTGGGCCTCCAAGTGCAGAGGTTTGTGGGACAGTAGCAAATTTCCCTCAAGTGGATGACCTAAGGTTTATCAATCCGTGGGAGGCGTAGGATGAAGATAGTCTCTCTCAAACAACCCTGCAACCAAATAACAAAGAGTCTCTTGTGTCCCCAACACACCCAATACAATGGTAAATTGTATAGGTGCAGTAGTTCGGCGAAGAGATGGTGATACAAGTGCAATATGGATGGTAGATATAGGTTTTTGTAATCTGAAAAATATAAAAACAGCAAGGTAACTAATGATAAAAGTGAGCATAAACGGTATTGCAATGCTAGGAAACAAGGCTTGGGGTTTATACTTTCACTAGTGAAAGTTCTCTCAACAATAATAACATAATTGGATCATATAACAGTCCCTCAACATGCAACAAAGAGTCACTCCAAAGTCACTAATAGCATAGAACAAACGAAGAGATTATTGTAGGGTATGAAACCACCTCAAAGTTATCCTTTCTGATCGATCTATTCAAGAGTCCGTAGTAAAATAAGACGAAGCTATTCTTTCCGTTTGATCTATCCTAGAGTTCGTACTAGAATAACACCTTAAGACACAAATCAACCAAAACCCTAATATCACCTAGATACTCCAATGTCACCTCAAGTATCCATGGGTATGATTATACGATATGCATCACACAATCTCAGATTCATCTATTCAACCAACACAAAGAACTTCAAAGGGTGCCCCAAAGTTTCTATCGGAGAGTCAAGACGAAAACGTGTGCCAACCCCTATGCATAAGTTCACAAGGTCACTGAACCCGCAAGTTGATCACCAAAACATACATCAAGTAGATCACGTGAATATCCCATTGTCACCACAGATAAGCACATGCAAGACATACATCAAGTGTTCTCAAATCCTTAGACTCAATCCTATAAGATAACTTCAAAGGGAAAACTCAATCCATTACAAGAGAGTAGAGGGGGAAAAACATCATAAGATCCAACTATAATAGCAAAGCTCGCGGTACATCAAGATCGTGCCAAATCAAGAACACGAGAGAGAGAGATCAAACACATAGCTACTGGTACATACCCTCAGCCCCGAGGGTGAACTACTCCCTCCTTGTCATGGAGAGCGCCGGGATGATGAAGATGGCCACCGGTGATGATTCCCCCCTCCGGCAGGGTGCCGGAACAGGATCCCGATTGGTTTTTGGTGGCTACAGAGGCTTGCGATGGTAGAACTCCCGATCTAGGTTATTTTCTAGAGGTTTCTGTATTTATAGGAATTTTTGGCGTAGGTCTCACGTCAGGGGGGGTCTCCAAGTCGTCCACGAGATAGGGGCCCACGCCCAGGGGGTAGGGCGCGCCCCCCACCCTCATGGACAGCCCGAGACTCTCCTGGCCCAACTCTTTTACTCCGGGGGCTTCTTTTTGTCCATAAAAAATCATCAAAAATTGGCACGTCAGTTGGACTCCGTTTGGTATTCTTTTTCTGTAAAACTCAAAAACAAGGAAAAAACAGAAACTGGCACTGGGCTCTAGGATAATAGGTTAGTCTCAAAAATCATATAAAATAGCATACAAATGCATATAAAACATCCTAGATGGATAATATAATATCATGGAACAATAAAAAATTTTAGATACGTTGGAGACGTATCAAACGTGAATATATGGAGTTGGAGTTGAGGTCGGTGGAGTCTCAGGGGGCCCACGAGGCAGGGGCGCGACCCAGGGGGATGGGTGTGCCCTGCACCCTCGTGGATAGGGTGTGGCCCCCTGATGCTGATTCTTTCGCCAGTATTTTTTATTATTTCCAAAACGTGTCTCCGTGGATTTTCAGGTCATTCCGAGAACTTTTATTTCTGCACAAAAATAACACCATGGCAATTCTGCTGAAAACAGCGCCAGTCCGGGTTAGTTCCATTCAAATCATGCAAGTTAGCGTCCAAAACAAGGGCAAAAGTGTTTGGAAAAGTAGACACGTTGGAGACGTATCACATATCCTCGACGGTTTCTGGGTCGTGTGGGAAGGACCCCCCTATCGCCGTCACTCACTAGGCGACGGTTCCAAAAGCCGTCGCAGAAAGGGGTTTAAAACCGTTTGTATAGCACCGACGCGTACTAGTGACATTAGGCCAGTGGCTATGGATAATTGCCCGCCCAACCTTCGTCCTCTTCAGGAAGACTTCAATATTGTACCGTGGGTGTTGAATGAATACCTTCCTCGCCTCTTGACTATGCAGGTGGTCTGAGAGGTAATCATCGGTGAACTGCTTTGAAAAGTACGGAAAACAAAGATATGCATAAATCGCTGTTATAAATTTTGAAATGGCGCAAGGGGTAAAAACAAGGTAAAAGAGTTAGTACCATCCTATAGTTGACTGATGTCTTCTTCATTGTGCAAACAAAGATCTTGATGTTATTCGTCGCAAGTTTCTTCATCCTAACAATCTTTCTGAGTTTCTTAACTTGACTGATATTCATGGACATCTCATTTCCCCATATGCAAAATGGGTCAAACAGTGGGTCTAAGCCTCTGACTGCAGGACCTACATGTGCAAGACCAAATTGTAAGAAACCTAAATATTAGAATGATTCCTGCAACTGCACAATAATGTGCTATTAGCGAAAGGATCATGCATGAGCAAACCTCGATGGTAAACCATAGTGTCTCCCATTGTTTCCCTGCAACACACATAAGGAAGATCTTGATCAGGTTAACTGAGAGTTGCCATACTATCAGTAGAATATGTATTGAGTACCACCAAATTCGATTTATTTCTCACATGCATAACAATACAAAATTGTACCCACAACAAATGAAAATCAAATTGCAGAATTGAACCCCAACGGTTAAAGGGACAGCAGACCAAATGAACCAAAATAGTTAACTGAGCACGACATTGCATAATAGAAACATGTACTAGAAGATAAGGCAGTTAACAAAACAAAGAATGCTTGAGAACAGTACTAAAAAATGTAGCAATTGTTGGGCCAAACTGTTAACTGAACATTACATTTCAAAGGACCAAACTGTTAACTGAACATCAGATTGCATATTAACATTACAGAGGACAAATCATTAGAAGGCACTAGTGGTGGCCTCGAGAAAACAACATGAACTGTATTTTAAAGTAGGCAACCGTGTGGCGGTGTCAACGGTGGCCTCGAACACGAGGTGCTCCTCCAAGATCTGGTGGTCGGCACACATGGCAGCCATAGCGACCTCGTGCGCGCGTGCAGTCGCCATTTTATTCTCCGCTACCAGATGCTACTGAGCTCCACATTATAATGCGTGCAAAATGGCTATGAGCGGCACTTAATTGGAGGACGAGTCCAGTGATTTCGGCGGAAGGTGTCGCGCCGTTGGTCGGGGCATGTGGGACGGGGAAGGAGGAGGATGGTGTGGGTGGGGTGTGGATTACCTGACCATATCGACGAGTCCACACAACAAGAAGAAGGGTCGGCGGCAAGGAGGTCGTGCAGCAAGAAGAAGGGTCGCGGACAAGGAGGCGGCGCTGCAAGAAGAAGGTTCGCCGGCGAGGAGGCGGCGCTGCAAGAAGAAGGGTTGCCGGCGAGGAGGCTGAGCTTCAAGTAAGCAGAAGTGAAGGTTTGAACTTGGAAAGCAAGGAGGAACAGTGGAAATGTGGCTTTTTGAAAGTGCAACTAATCCCTGGGTGGTTTTGGCAATTCATAACAACATATAGCTCATTGAACTAATATTCTTTCAAGATTAATGTTTCAGAAAGTTCAATGGTTGGTATGGCATGAACTAGAGATGTGGACCCCTCAAGATGCTAAAGACACATATTGGCAAAAGCTCAAGACTCTACATTTTCATTTTAGTGATCCAATATCACATTGAGTCCATAGGACAAGCCAATACTATTAAAAGGGGATGAGGTGCTGCTTAATGGATTACATGCTCAAAATGCTTGGTGATATGCTCCAAAAAACCTCAACCACTTTCTCATTTCCACATATGTCCTAAACCTAAAGTCAAACTCGGCCCCACCGATTTGATCTATCCGGCGCCACGGAGTTCACTTGACATAGCCATATCCATAAACCCTAATCAGTTCGGTCTCACCGATAGGGATCTCGGTCTCACCGAGATGGGACTGCAAACTCTCTGTTTGCCTTCATAATGTTTCGGTCTTACCGAAGTGAGCGATCGATCCCATCGAGTTTGCCTGATGAATTCTCTATTTACTTATTACTGAAATCGATCTCACCGAGTTCATGTGATCGGTCTCACCGAGATGAGCTTTCACCCTAACCCTAGCACATCGGTCCCATAGAGTTGATCGTGTCGGTCCCACCGAAAATCCTAACGTTCACATTTTGAACCAATTCGGTCTCACCGAGTTTCACAATTCGGCCACCGAGTTTGGTAAATTGTGTGTAACGATTAGATTTTGTGTGGAGGCTATATATACCCCTCCGCCCATTCTCCATTCGAGGAGAGAGCCATCAGAACGTGCCTACACTTCCAGCATTCATTTTCTGAGAGAGAACAACCTACTCATGTGTTGAGACCAAGACATTACAATCCAACCACAAGAATCTTGATCTCTAGCCTTCCCCAAGTTGCTTTCCACTCAAATCATCTTTCCACCATATCCAAATCTGTGAGAGAGAGTTGAGTGTTGGGGAGACTATCATTTGAATCACAAGAGAAAGGAGTTCATCATCAACACACCACCTATTACCTTTTGGAGAGTGGTGTCTCCTAGATTGGTTAGGTGTCACTTGGGAGCCTCCGTCAAGATTGTGGAGTTGAACCAAGGAGTTTGTAAGGGCAAGGAGATCGCCTACTTCGTGAAGATCTACCCAAGTGAGGCAAGTCCTTCATGGGCGATGGCCATGGTGGGATAGACAAGGTTTCTTCTTTGTGGACCCTTCATGGGTGGAGCCCTCCGTGGACTCGCGCAACCGTTACCCTTCGTGGGTTGAAGTCTCCATCAACGTGGATGTACGATAGCACCACCTATCGGAACCACGCCAAAAATCTCCGTGTCTACATTGTGTTTGCTCCTCCAAACTCCTCCGATTTACCTTCATATGCAATGATTTACATTCCACTGCTATACTCTTAGAATTGCATGTGTAGGTTGATTGCTTGGCTTGTGTTAAGTTGTTAAAATCTGCCAAGACTTAAAATTGGGAAAAGGCTAGATTTTTATTTGGTCAAGTAGTCTAATCACCCCCCTCTAGACATACTTTTGATCCTACATTTTGGTGGGAGGGAGGGGGCGGGGAGATAAATATTTCTGTGGTGGCAGAAAAATTTCGCTCGGTGCCGCGAGAAACTGGCGCGCAAGTGTGGTTCAAGCGCGGGCGGTGGATTGTAGACGATGAAGCTTCCTGCGTAAGCCAGACAAGACGGTGCGCCAAGATATTTTATATCGCATCCCGCACGAGTCTTGCTAGTAAACTGTTTGTGGTATACCTGATTTTTTCATTATGTTTTGAAAGACAAAATGGTGTTACAGAGGAAAAGGATGGTGTTTGAATTGCTAAAACACTTATGTACAGTGAACATGCAACTACATGAGTGTCATGTTTAAATTTGGAATTATTCTGGGTTCGTTTGGCATTTTTATGCATTAATTGAGTTCTAGGCATTTAATGTGCATAATTCAAATTTGAACTACAAGCACATGCTCCAGTGCACCAAAGTTTGTTAAAAAAATCACATGTGTGTCTTTGGGGAATTTATAGGTCCTATGCAAGAAATGGGAATGAAATTCAAACATCTGGGCGTCATGGCTCGGCCGGGAACATTGAGAAACTTGGTTTTTAAATTCCTGTAAATTCAAAACTCGCCTGAAAATCATTAAACTTGGCATGGTGTCATTTCATGGCACCAACATGTTGTGGTAAAAAAATTGGCCGCACTTGGACAAGTTTTGGTATAAGCTTCTTGCAAACCGGTGCTTCTCTCGAGAAGACTCGTGGTTCCCGAGGGGGGACGTGTCACCTTTGTGTGTGAAACGATATACGCTGCCTCCCCCTTTTATTTTTTGTAGAGGCAACATAGAACTATATGAGTGTCGTGTTAAAATTTGGAATTATTCTGGGTTTGTTTGGACTTTTTTATGCATTAATTAATTTTCTGGTCATTTAATGCGCATAATTCAAAATTGAACTACAAGCACATGCTCCAGTGCACCAAAGTTGGTTGAAAATCACATGTGTGTCCTTGGGTGAATTTGTAGGTCCCATGCAAGAAATGGGAACGAAATTCAAACATCTGGGCGTCGTGGCTCGGACGGAAATATTGAGAAACTTGGTTTTTTAATTCATGTAAATCCAAAACACGCCTGAAAATCATGAAACTCGGCTTGGTGTCATGACATGGCACTAACATACTGTGATAAATTTTTTGGCCAAATTAGGACAAGCATTGGTATAAGCTTCTTGCAAACTGGAGCTTCTGTGAAGAAGGCTCATGGTTCCGAGAGGAAAGGTGTCACCTCCGTGTGCGAAATGACATACATTGCCTTCTCCTACCTTAATTTTTTTACACAGGCAGCTTAGACCAAATAGGAGTTTCGTGCTAAATTTTGGAATTATTCCGGGTTCTTTGGCCTTTTTATACATTAATTGAATTTTTGGGCATTTAATGTGCACAATTCAAATTTGAACTACAAGCACATGCTCCAGTGCACCAAAGTTGGTCGAAAAATCACATGTGTGTCCTTGGGTGAATTTGTAGGCCACATGCAAGAAATGGGAATGTAATTCAAACATCTGGGCGTCGTGGCTCGGACGGAAATATTGAGAAACTTGGTTTTTTAATTCATGTAAATCCAAAACACGCCTGAAAATCATGAAACTTGGCTTGGTGTCATGACATGGCACTAACATACTGTGATAAATTTTTTGGCCAAATTAGGACAAGCATTGGTATAAGCTTCTTGCAAACCGGAGCTTCTGTGAAGAAGGCTCATGGTTCCGAGAGGAAAGGTGTCACCTCCGTGTGCGAAATGACATACACTGCCTTCTCCTGCCTTAATTTTTTTACACGGGCAGCTTAGACCAAATAGGAGTTTTGTGCTAAATTTTGGAATTATTCCGGGTTCTTTGGCCTTTTTATACATTAATTGAATTTTTGGGCATTTAATGTGCACAATTCAAATTTGAACTACAAGCACATGCTCCAGTGCACCAAAGTTGGTCGAAAAATCACATGTGTGTCCTTGGGTGAATTTGTAGGCCACATGCAAGAAATGGGAATGGGATTTAAACATTTGGGCGTCGTGGCTTGGCTGGAAATATTGAGAAACTTGGTTTTTTAATTCTTGTAAATCCAAAACACGCCTGAAAATCATGCAACTTGGCATGGATTCATGACATGGCACCAACATGCTGTGGTAATGTTTTTGGCCGAATTGGGACAAGCTTTGGTATAAGCTTCTTGCAAACTGGAGCTTCCCTCAAGAAGGCTCGTGGTTCCGAGAGGGAACGTGTCACCTTCATGTGCGAAACGACATACACTGCCTTCTCCGTCCTAGATTTTTTTACACAGGCAGCTTAGACCAAATAGGAGTTTCGTGCTAAATTTTGGAATTATTCCGGGTTCGTTTGGCCTTTTATACATTAATTGATTTTTCAGGCATTTAATGCACATAATTCAAATTTGAAGTACAAGCGCATGCTCCAGTGCACAAAAGTCAGTTGGAAAATCATTTATGTCTACTTGGGCGAACTTCTAGGTCCCATGGAAGAAGTGGGAATGGAATTCAAACATCTGGGCGTCTTGGCTCGGCCGGAAACATCGAGAAACTTCCCCTAGATCCAAAACTCGCATGAAAATCATGAAACTTGGCATGGTGTCATGACATGGCACCAACGTGTTGTGGTAAGTTTTTTGTCCGATTTGTGAAGGCGCACACATTAACAATCAACAAAGTCATTTTGGAACAAGTGTTGTTACGTTACAAATCAAAAACGCAAGTATTATTGAAACCGTGGGCGTTCTAGTTACCATTTGCGTACCGCCATGCATCCCCTTATTTTATTGGCTAGGAGGTGTCGTGGGGGTAGCTATTTGAGTACGGGAGGCATGCGCTCAGACCCCTGCGCGTGCTCATCGGGAGGAGAGCCCTTTGACCTCTATCCGCCACCCACCTCCCTACCAGCGTCTCCATTAATGGCGCCCGAGCCCCTGTTTCGTGGCGTGGCTATGTCTCGCTCGACTGAGATTTAAGAGAGAAAAAAGAAAATATGAAAAGAAAGTTTTGCACGGATCTTGGTGTAAGATCCGACGGACCTATATAACATCGACTGCGACTTATAGCAAGACTGATGAATATAAGGACAATGACAGTGCATAATAATTGTCTTAATATTTAGGAAGATAATTAAAAAAGCCACATGTGGCAACACCCAAAATAGACAAGGGCAAAATAAGAAGGAAGACAACGATCTGGCTCGCTGATCTCTACCTTCTTGATGCGTTGCTGCAGGCCGCGGGAACTAGTCTCTGGAGTGAGTGGCGATGAGCTCTTTCATGTCCTCAAGACGCTGCTTCAGAGCATCCACAGATTCCTCCACTAGCCTTTTGTGCTTAATGTGGAGCATGGCATTCTCGTCCATAAGTTTTGTAGCGACCAGACCTCAAATGGCCTGTGCTGCTGTGCACCAGTGTCATCCCTGGATCAGTAATGCTGACACGCACAGTACAAACGAAGGATTTATAACAGAGTAGCAATCACACACTTATTACATCGAATAACTCCGAAGAGTTTAAGTATGATAAACATGGCTTAAGGCCATCTAACAACGATAACAGCGGAAGACTTGGAAGATAAGTGAGTTCATCCACTCCAGCGGCATCACTGAGTATAAGACCACGACCTAAGGCACCTTACTCGTCGTCTGAAAAGTCTGCAACATGAAACGTTGCAGCCCGAAAACGGGTCAGCACATAGAATATGCTGGCAAAGTAACACATAGAGAGCAATTGAACAATAATAATGCTATACTATATGCATATTTGGCTGGTGGAAAGCTCTATGGTTACAGTTTTTGCGAAAAGCCAATTTTATCCTACTTCAAAAGGAATAAATTTTATTTAACTATCATGGTGGTTGAAACATTGAGAAGGTACCTCCAACTCAATCCCAATTAAGTATCATCATTAACCCAACAAAATTAATTATAAGTATCACGGTGATGAGATTCAAATGATAATCCAGGTACTAGATACTCAAGTTGTCCATAACCGGGGACATGGCTAATCATGATTAGTTTGTACACTCTGCAGAGGTTTGCGCACTTTTCCCCACAAGACTCGATCACCTCCGCTTGATTCTCGCACTGCATGATGTTTGAGAAACGGATGACCGAGACACAGTCTTTCAGAAACAATCACTCTTTACTCTGGATGGACCGGTACACCTACTTTCCCCTACATCTGCTAGTCCACCTCTTCAAGAGATCCTATAACCTACTCAGCTATGCTAGAGCCCATAATAGCTTGTGGCTGCACACGAAAGTTTCTAGCATGAATAATCTTATGATCCCTTTGAGCCTGGGTGGCGGACCTTATACATACAGACAACACTGGGTTCTCCAGGTGCCTCAATCCACCCAGATGTGAGTTTTAGTTGCCACCTTAAGTTGAACCATTAATAAACATCTCACATCTGTCATGGATATCACTCAAACCCAATCCACGTCTACGAGCATAGCATGGCAATATAATAGCAACGTAGAAGTAACTCCCAAGGGTTTGATAAAGTAAAACAGGTAATAGGTACTACCTCAACTACTTCCCAGTTCCCACAATTTAATTAGATCCTAATCATGCAGGTGTTTGAGGGAAACAGATCTAACGCAATAAAAACTGGGTATGAACGGGGTATGATCAAAGTGTTACTTGCCTTGCTGATGATCCGCAAAACCTAGCGAGTCGAAGTAACAAGCGGCACACTCCGAGTACTCTATCGCAAACAAACAAGCATACAATCAGTACTCATCTAATGCACAGGTAAAACTCAAATGAAAGATCCAACCAAAAAGTTCAACTTAAGAACTCCGGTTTGCAAAAAGAATCAACTCGAAAGAAGCAACGAAAGTCAAACGGCGAAAGAAAAAAACTTCATTTGCTAATCTGGATCTAGGTCAAATTTTACTGTACCAAAAAACTTGGTTGAGTAGGTTAAACGGAAAGAGAATTTCGAGACGAAACTCTAGGCGCTTGAATCGCCTGATTCCGATAAACGAGCGAGAAGTTAAACAGAATCGAAGATTCGATCAGAAATCGAATCTGAGAAAATAACGAGAAAATCCAACGAAAAGAAAAACGGACGAACGGTTAAATAACGGACGTTCGTTAATCAGAGAAAACCGACGAACGCGTTCGTTAGAACGAACGGTTCGGTGAACGCTCGCAAAATAATAAAACCGAAAAAAAACCGATCTAGGGTTTTTTTTTAAACAAAGGGTTTTTTTTTACAGAAAACCGGCAACGACGGAAATGGGCGTCGGCAGTACCTCGACGGGCGGGCTCCGGCGAGGGGCTCCGGCGGGCGCGGG
>NC_057811.1:130935400-130938777 GCF_018294505.1 Triticum aestivum | reverse complement strand
GCTACGGCGGCGGCGGCGAGGCGAGTTGCGGCGGCGGCGGCTCGAGTTGAGAGGAGAGAGAGAGAGGGGGGTATTTAAGGAGGGGGGCGAGGTGGCTTGGGGAAGGGGGCGGGCAAGCGGGAGGCGTGCGGCGGCCGGACTCGGCAAGGGCGGCGGCGGTGCTCCCGTGCGGGAAGAGGAGAGGCGCGAAGCGGGCCGTCGGCTGGGCCTTTGGCCCAGTCGGCGCGCGGGCTTTTTTTTAAATAAGTTCCGCGGAAAATAATTCACAGAAAAATAAATAAAAATCAGAAAAATATGAAATAAATTTTCCCCGTCTAGTTAGAAAATCTAGAATAGGGTGAACATTGTTTTGAATCAAAATAAATATTTTGCAAACATGCAATATTTTTAATGCAATAAAAATTGCAAATAAAATCCAAATAAATTCCAATAAATGATTTTAACATTTTTCCTCCAGTATTTCAATTGTTTTGGAGAAGTCATATTTTCTCCTCTTGTTTATTTTAAAATGAAATATTTTTCCGGAGAGAAAATAATTAAAACCAAAATCCTCGTCTTATTATTTGATGAAAATCAAATATGAAAATTTAAGAAAATCCCCAACTCTCTCCGAGGGTCCTTGAGTTGCTTAGGATTTATCGAGGATTTTGTCAAAATGCAATAAAACATGATATGCAATGATGATCTATGTATAACATACCAAATTGAAAATTTGGGATGTTACAAACCTACCCCCCTTAAAATGAATCTCGCCCTCGAGATTCGGGTTGGCTAGAAAACAGGTGGGAGTGGTCTTTCCGTAGATCTTCCTCTCGCTCCCAGGTGGCTTCATCTTCTGTGTGGTGGCTCCACTGAACTTTGCAAAACTTGATAACCTTGCTGCGGGTAACTCGGCTAGCATACTCGAGAATCTTAACTGGTTTCTCCTCATAGGTCAAATCACTTTCCAACTGTATCGCTTCCAGTGGCATAGTATCTCTCAGTGGTATCTCAGCCATCTCTGCGTGGCACTTCTTCAACTGCGAAACGTGAAATACATCATGTACTCCAGACAATCCTTCGGGCAATTCCAACTTGTATGCAACTTCTCCCATACGTTCCAACACTCTGTATGGTCCGATAAAACGGGGCGCTAACTTTCCCTTAACTCCAAAGCGCTTCACTCCTCGAAGGGGTGATACTCGAAGATACACTCTGTCTCCGACTTCGTGAACTGTCTCCTTTCGTTTAGAATCAGCATAACTCTTCTGCCTGGACTGGCTACCTTAAGCCTATCGCGAATCATCCTCACTTTCTGTTCAGACTCCTTAACAAATCTGGTCCAAACAACTGACGGTCTCCAACTTCGTCCCATAACAACGGTGTTCTACACCTCCTTCCGTACAAGGCTTCGAAAGGGGCCATCTTCAAACTGGTTTGGTAACTGTTGTTATACGAAAACTCCGCATATGGCAAATTGTCGTCCCAAGTAGATCCATAATCTAATGCACATGCTCTCAACACGTCCTCCAAAATCTGGTTGACTCTCTCGGTCTGTCCATCTGTCTGCGGGTGAAAAGCTGTACTGAATTCCAGCCTGGTTCCCAATGTTTTATGTAACTGCTTCCAAAACTTCGAGGTAAATTGGGTTCCTCTGTCTGATACAATGGTCCTTGGAACTCCATGCAAACATACTATCCTGGTCATGTATATCTTTGCCAACTTAGCACTGGTGTAAGTGGTCTTCACTGGAATGAAATGAGCCACTTTCGTCAAACGGTCGACTACAACCCATATCGAGTCATAGCCTGAACGAGTCCTGGGTAATCCTGTGATAAAATCCATGCCTATTTTATCCCACTTCCATTCGGGTATCGGCAATGGCTGTAGCAATCCTGCTGGCTTCTGATGCTCTGCCTTTACTCTCTGACACACATCACAAACTGCTACATACTCCGCAATATCCTTCTTCATTCCGGTCCACCAGAAAGTATTCTTCAAATCCAAATACATCTTGGTATTCCCTGGGTGAATCGAGTACGGTGAATCATGGGCTTCTTGCGAAATCAACTTCCTGATCTCCGGATCGTTTGGCACATATACACGGTCCTCGAACCATAAGGTATCGTGCTCATCCTCACGAAATCCCTTGGCTTTTCCTTTGCTCATCTTCTCCTTTATCTCTTCAATCTCCTTGTCTGTCTTCTGAGCTTCTTTGATCCTTTCCATCAAGGTAGACTGAATCTCTAATGTCGCTAAATAGCCTCTTGGGACTATCTCCAAACATAGCTCGCGAAGGTCCTCGGCTAACTCCTGAGGTAACTCTCCTGTCATGAGGGTGTTGACATGACTCTTGCGGCTCAACGCGTCTGCTACTACGTTAGCCTTTCCGGGGTGATAATGCAATCTCATATCATAATCTTTAATGAGCTCCAACCATCTTCTCTGCCTGAGATTTAACTCCTTCTGCGTAAAAATGTACTGCAAACTCTTGTGATTCGTGTACACCTCACAATGGTTTCCGATGAGAAAATGTCTCCATGTTTTCAATGCATGCACCACGGCTGCTAATTCCAAATCATGCGTAGCATAATTCTTCTCATGGGGTTTAAGTTGTCGTGAAGCATACGACACAACTCTTCCTTCCTGCATAAGCACTGCTCCAAGTCCTCGACGAGAAGCGTCGCAATAAACTTCATAGTCCTTGCGTTGATCTGGCAGAATCAACACTGGTGATGTAACCAATCGTGTCTTCAACTCTTGAAAACTAGCTTCACATTCCTCAGTCCAATTGAATTTGGTGTCCTTCTTCAATAGCTCAGTCATGGGCTTAGCAATCCTTGAGAAATTCTCGATGAATCTCCGGTAGTATCCTGCAAGTCCAAGAAAACTCCGGATTTCTCCAACTGTCGCGGGTGAGTCCCAACTTGTCACTGTGTCAACCTTGGCAGGGTCTACTACTATTCCTTCTCCAGAAATAACATGTCCAAGGAATCCAACTTCCTTCAACCAAAACTCACACTTGCTGAACTTGGCATATAACTGATGTTCTCTGAGCTTCTCAAGTACCAATCGTAAATGCTCCTCATGCTCTTCTTCATCCTTGGAAAAGATTAAAATATCATCAATGAACACCACGACGAACTTATCCAAAAACTCCATAAACACTTTGTTCATCAGGTTCATGAAATAGGCAGGTGCGTTAGTCAGTCCAAATGACATAACGGTATACTCATACAATCCATATCTGGTGGTAAATGCCGTCTTGGGTATATCCTGCTCTCGAATTTTTAACTGATGGTATCCTGATCGTAGATCGATCTTGGAAAATACTTTAGCTCCTTGCAAGCGGTCAAACAAATCATTGATCATCGGCAGTGGGTACTTGTTTTTGATGG
>NC_057811.1:130934837-130935390 GCF_018294505.1 Triticum aestivum | reverse complement strand
GTCCAATTGAATTTGGTGTCCTTCTTCAATAGCTCAGTCATGGGCTTAGCAATCTTCGAGAAATTCTCGATGAATCTCCGGTAGTATCCTGCAAGTCCAAGAAAACTCCGGATTTCTCCAACTGTCGTGGGTGATTCCCAACTTGTCACTGTGTCAACCTTGGCAGGGTCTACTGCTATTCCTTCTCCAGAAATAACATGTCCAAGGAATCCAACTTCCTTCAGCCAAAACTCACATTTGCTGAACTTGGCATATAACTGATGTTCTCTGAGCTTCTCAAGTACCAATCGTAAATGCTCCTCATGCTCTTCTTCATCCTTTGAAAAGATTAAAATATCATCAATGAACACCACGACGAACTTATCCAAAAACTCCATAAACACTTTGTTCATCAGGTTCATGAAATAGGCAGGTGCGTTAGTCAGTCCAAATGACATAACGGTATACTCATACAATCCATATCTGGTGGTAAATGCCGTCTTGGGTATATCCTGCTCTCGAATCTTTAACTGATGGTATCCTGATCGTAGATCGATCTTGGAAAATACTTTAG
>NC_057811.1:130599602-130609989 GCF_018294505.1 Triticum aestivum | reverse complement strand
CTCGCCGGCGCTGGCGCGCGCGCCTAAGGCGGCCGCCCGGATTCGCCCGTTAACGGGCGCCTGCCCGTCGCCCTCCTGCCCGCTAACCCGCTAAGGCCCTGGGCCACTGGACAAACGGGCCCAGCCCAGAGAACGTGTTAAAAAAATGAAAAAAATGAAATGATAAAAAATATAATAATAATAATATTAAAAACAATAAACTAGTTAATAAAAATTAATAAATAAATAAATAAAGAAAATAAAAATAAAAATAATTTAAATTAATTAATTAAGTTAATTAATCCTGTTTAAATTAATCTAATTAGATAATTAATTTAATTAAACAGTAATTATTTAGCTAGACCCTAATTAATCTAAACAGAGAATGACAGGTGGGTCCCACTGGACCCACATGTCAGTTTGACCCAGTCAACCCCTGTTGACTGCTGACGTCAGCATGACATCATGCTGATGTCATAAATCCATTTTCGAATTAATTTAAATAATTAATTAAATTCCAGAAATTAATAAAATCTTTAGAAAATCATATCTTTTAATCCGTAACTCAGATTAAAATATTTTCAACATGAAAGTTGCTCAGAACGACGAGACGAATCCGGATACGCAGTCCGTTCATCCACCACACCTCCCTAACCTATCGAACTCGCAACTTTCCCCCTCCGGTCCAACTGTCCGAAAACGCAAAACATCGGGAATACTTTCCCGGATGTCCCCCCCCTTCGCCGGTACCACCTACTGTCGCGTTAGGACACACCTCGCACTGCTCATTGTCGTGTCACGCATCGTCATGTTTATGTTTGCATTATATTTACTGTTTCTTCCCCCTCTTCTCTCCGGTAGACTACGAGACCGACACTGCTGCTGCCCAGTTCGACTACGGAGTTGACGACCCCTCCTACTTGCCAGAGCAACCAGGCAAGCCCCCCCTTGATCACCAGATATCGCCTATTCTTCTCTATACTGCTTGCATTAGAGTAGTGTAGCATGTTACTGCTTTCCGTTAATCCTATCCTGATGCATAGCCTGTCATTTTTGCTACAGTTGTTACCCTTACCTGCTATCCTACTGCTTAGTATAGGATGCTAGTGTTCCATCAGTGGCCCTACACTCTTGTCCGTCGGCCATGCTATACTACTGGGCCGTGATCACTTCGGGAGGTGATCACGGGTATATACTATATACCTTATATACATGACACATGTGGTGTCTAAAGTCGGGTCGGCTCGAGGAGTACCCGCAAGTGATTCTGATGAGGGGGCTGAAAGGACAGGTGGCTCCACCCCGGTAGAGGTGGGCCTGGGTTCCTGATGGCCCCCGACTGTTACTTTATGGCGGAGCGACAGGGCAGGTTGAGACCACCTAGGAGAGAGGTGGGCCTGGCCCTGGTCGGCGTTCGCGGATACATAACACGCTTAACGAGTTCTTGGTATTTGATCTGAGTCTGGCCATTTGGTCTATACGCACTAACCATCTACGTGGGAGTAGTTATGGGTATCCCGACGTCGTGGTATCAGCCGAAGCTCTTTTGACGTCAGCAACTGAGTGGCGCGCGCCGCATTGGACCGTAAGCTCGCGCTTGTATTAAGGGGGCTAGGTCTGCTTCCGGCCGCGTACGCAACGTGCAGGTGTGCATAGGGCGATGGGCCCAGACCCCTGCGCGCATAGGTTTAGACCGGCGTGCTGACCTCTCTGTTGAGCCTAGGTGGGGCTGCGACGTGTTGATCTTACGAGGCCGGGCATGACCCAGAAAAGTGTGTCCGGCCAAATGGGATCGAGCGTGTTGGGTTATGTGGTGCACCCCTGCAGGGAAGTTTATCTATTCGAATAGCCGTGTCCCTCGATAAAAGGACGACCCGGAGTTGTACCTTGACCTTATGACAACTAGAACTGGACACTGAATAAAATACACCCTTCCAAGTGCCAGATACAACCCGGTGATCGCTCTCTAACAGGGCGACGAGGAGGGGATCGCCGGGTAGGATTATGCTATGCGATGCTACTTGGAGGACTTCAATCTACTCTCTTCTACATGCTGCAAGATGGAGATGGCCAGAAGCGTAGTCTTCGACAGGACTAGCTATCCCCCTTTTATTCCGGCATTCTGCACTTCAGTCCACTGATATGCCCCTTTACACATATACCCATGCATATGTAGTATAGCTCCTTGCTTGCGAGTACTTTGGATGAGTACTCACGGTTGCTTTTCTCCCTCTTTTCCCCTTTGTATAGCTGATTGTCGCAACCAGATGCTGAAGTCCAGGAGCTAGAGATCCCGAGGATGATTCTACATGGAGTTCGGCTTCGAGGAGTAGTTAGGAGGATCCCAGGCAGGAGGCCTGCGCCTCGTTCGATCTGTATCCCAGTTTGTGCTAGCCTTCTTAAGGCAAACTTGTTTAACTTATGTCTGTACTCAGATATGATTGCTTCCGCTGACTCGTCTATGATCGAGCACTTGTATTCGAGCCCTCTGGCTTGTATTATAATGCTTGTATGACTTATTTATGTATTAGAGTTGTGTTGTGATATCTTCCCGTGAGTCCCTGATCTTGATCGTACACATTTGCGTGCATGATTAGTGTACGGTCAAATCGGGGGCGTCACAGTGGCATTGCTTAATGCTTCATGTGATTTTACATTAACGGTAGCGATATGGGCGTAGGGACAACAGAGGCATAAAGTGGTGAGGTAGATGTGGTTGCCGAGAGCGGCAAACACTCAGGCAGCATGTCTGCATTTGTCCCATTTTTTATCTCCTCGGCGACATTTTCCTATGTGAGCACAGGAAATCTAGACCTGCTCATTCTCATTTGCGTTGTCCCCCAACACCCATCACTTTCTTTCCTTTTCAACCAAGAGATAGGTCCACTTCTCCCCACCCTTCGCCATCCACCATGCTTTCTTCATATTTTCAACCAAGCAACCGGTTGGGTAGCCAGTATCTACTACTTTTCCCGTTTCCTCTTAGAACCAAGTCCTAGATTCATGCTACAGCTTTCCCACTTTCTTCCCTGTTTGAACCAACTCTTAGAGTCGACTGTATGAACTAGCTTTACCTCTAATAATAGTAAAATTCTAGGTGGCTTTGGAACAGCGGACGGAAGTAGAAAAATATCCACACGAAGCCAAGTGGGGAGCTGGGGCAGTAGAGCAAGGCAGGTTTCGAAGGAATATATACCTGAGGGTCATCAGCATGTGGCAAAGACGGCGTCGGGAGGCCGCATCTTGGCCACAATACCGTAGGGAGGAAGAAGGGGTCGGAGGCCCTCTGGAGCCGGCGCTCTCTTAGAGAGAACGGCACGGCCGCCGATCGGGACGCGTGGGCAGCCGTTGGTCTCCTCCCTCGCCGCCAACGACAGCGTGAACGATGCACCTACACCCCTGCCCCGGTCGAGGTTGTCCGGCCGGATTTGTGACCAGCCGTGAGCTGAGAGAGAGTGTGGCCACCTATGTCTTGCTTAGATCTGGAGAGCATGAGAGAGTGAACGAGAGGAACCCTAGTAAAGCAAGCGCTAAGGCTCCTGCTTATATATATAGTGGAGTGATTTTGTTGTACCAGCTTCAAAAAAATGCGCTCCTACATGTACCCGTGAGTGGGTGTGAGAGAACTAGTGCGTGCGTGCACCGCTTCTCTTCGTGAGAGTACAATATGCTATGCCCAAAGAACATTCGCCACAAGAGTAATAGTATAAGTGTGTGACATGTGAGCTAAAATAAAATGTGCGCGACGTCTTTTGTTTTTTAGAAGTTCTGAGGGTAGGGTGTGAAGAGCACATATGTGTGTGACGTCTACTTGCAGATAGACGGTGGGTGCGAGAGGACTCGGGAGGGCGCGTGTGTGTGAGAGAGAGGGGGGGCACGCATCAATGTAATGCATGTGTCCGTAAATCATTATCCGACAAATGTTCGCCACAAGCCTTTTCCTGACGAACGCCGTAAGAACCGTTAGATCATCATCCAACAGTGTCAGTTTTGCCATGTCATTTAACAGAACAGCCACTCCTCCTACACACAAATCTTCCACGTGAGTGTTAGCAACTGTCGTATGCTCCCTCCGTTCCAAAATGCAGTGCATATAGCTTTATTGAAAATTCGAACCTCGCAAAATTTTACCGAGTTTTCATGTACCAAATTGCACATGTAGAATACCCTGTATATATATCATTTCATTCATCTTCGAGAGGTAACTATAAAGATGGGGGAGGAGTCTACAAAGAAAGACCGTCGTATCACCTGTAGCAATTTCAACCATCCTTTGGTGTGGAGGAATATCATAGGAACTCTATATGATATGATTTTTATAGGATTTTTTTTCCTTTAGAGCTAATTGGTTCATAGGAATAGATTCATATACTCCACATTTCAAAGGAAATAAATATGATATCATTTCTATAGCTTTAAAGCCTGGTTCATATGAATGGATTCCTATACTCCCATAATTTCAAAGGAAAATAAACATTAGTGTATATTCAATAGAAAAGTTCCTATGATATGAACCAAATTACATCTCTTTTCTAATCCCTCCTCATAGGAATTGAGATACATGTCATCTCTAGATTCAATAGAAAAGTTCCTATGATGTCAACCAAATGACATCTCTTTTCCAATCCCTACTCATAGGAATTGAGATACTCCATGTCATCTCTTTCCCTACAACTTCCATGTATACATCATCTATTCCTAAATAGCTAGTACAACCCACCAGTAGCTTTTTTCCAAGACATGCAACTATGGCACAAGAACTATATAGTGTGCGAATAACTTGAAAGATGGTCGCTGGATGAAGCTAATCCGAGAGTGCAGAGATGGCAAATCCGAGCACTACTGGCCGTTGGATATCATCAACATTCCACCAGATCTGCCACATGTACAATTTAGAAGACTCCATGGTTGAAGTTAAGCATAATGCACAAACCTCAAAACACAAGCACTTCTCCTTTGTTCTAGAATCTTCCATATCATAATTGATTTTTTTTAAATGAATTGCCATTATTTGTTTTTTACTTTCTGCTTTACAATGCACAACCCCACGAATCTTAACATTTTTATAAAACTAATTGATTTTGAATGAGATGAACTATAAGAACTAAACGAACATCTACATCATGTATATATGACTCAAAGCTTTACATGCTATAGTGTGTATTTATTCATAATTTGGTTTCGAAATCTCATGCATTCAATGCATGTGTACCTTACTAGTTTTGAGTAGAGTAGCAAATTTCACGCGGCCCCGGGTATATCAAAATGCAGGGCCCATGCATCATTGCCTTTTGGTCGAACTTACGTCCACGATTTTTTGTATGTACTATATCTCCACTGGTCCCCGAACCCAAAATGCTGCCTCGTTCCCCTAAAACCAAGCGGCCCACACATATTTAAGGCGTCGACTCAAACTCAATCCCTCTCCCGTTTACTACGATGTGGCCCCGCACGCCCTAGTAGTACTCCTACAAACCCTACCGCCGCACACATCATCGGTTTTCTTCAAGAGGACGAGGGAGAAGCCGATTTGTAGTGGAGGCGCTTTAAGAAAAATGATCTGTAGTGGAGACCCCTACCCTAGGGTGCCCTAGGTAGCTGCCGCACGCATAATTGGTTTTCTCTTTTCTTTATGCTCTTGCGCCCTAGAGTGAAATGATGGTTGCTTCGTCCGTCCAGCTTAATGCGGGAAAGGTGGGGCTTTGTGATTTGACCCCTCATCGCTCATTTTCTACTACTGCGGCGCTACGACCGGGGTGCCTCCAATTCCAACCGCTGCTCCGAACTGTAATTTGGTGCATCGCACGTGGGACAAGACGGTGGATGAGCCACATGTCGGCCAAAGGGGTCCTGCTAAGTGTGTCGCCATTTCGTGTGCGGAGTGACCCTGCTTGAGTCGCTACGCCAACACGACAGGTGCAGCCTACCACTTGGTTTTGCTCCTTGGTGAATCCCGACTATATTGATCTAAAAAGATACATACTAAACTACCCTCTCTGTCTTGTTTTTTTAGATGTCTCGGTTTATAGGGCGCGCACGTAGTTCTAGGTCATCCATTTGACTAACTAAATCTGAGTTACTATGTCACAAAAAGTATATCATTGGATTATTAAGCGGATGTAGTTTCTAAACATATACTGTTCATGACATATATAGCCAGTTAAATTCTCAACCTAGAACGACATGCATGCCATGTAAACCGATACAGAGGAAGTATAGTAGTAAAAATGAGGTGATTTTACCGAGCGATCGGCGGGGGAGCATGGCCTATCATGCGGTCCCACGTGTCATGATGTACCAAGGCAATGCGCGTGTCCCTCTTGAGGCAGAAGCAATACTACGTGGTTTGAGATGATGGCGAACCGAAGTGTGAAATAATGGTTGCTTCGTCCATCTGGGAAGGTGCGGCATTGTGATTTGACGTCTCATTGCTCATTACTACTACTACTGGGGCGGTACGACTAGGGTGCGTCCCCCTGCTGTTCTGCACTGTTATTTGGTGCTTGACACGTCGACCCGGTTGCTATATGTCCCACATGTCGGCGACAGGAAGTACATAATTCATGAAAGCGAGTGTCGACGGAGGAGTACAAGACACGGCTTGGGTTTTGCTACTTCGCGCGATCCATCAATACAAACCCGGACTAAAAAAAGGCGAGGGCGGGTCTTTTCCCGTGCGGCAGGCAGGGGAGTTTGGCATAGTCTGTTCGAGGCAAGGAGGCAGGAAGGGAAACAAGCAAATAAAGGTTGAGCGACTTAGTTTTGGGAAAATCTGATTTTACGGAGTACGTACCCGCTAGGGTTTATAGGGCTCATCTACAAAACATTCGTTTTTCCGTTTTATAAGTCTCAATTCTACTACTAGTAGTAGTACCATCACATGTTGGATTTTGAGGTGCGTTAGATCACCCCATGCAAGCAGTGTCAAAATAATACTCACCAATGCATGTAGAAGTTCATGAAAATTTAGTGGTCATTCATGCATTCGTTCTAATTAATGCCTCGGTAAACATAACTTGTTGAGAAAAACGAACGTACTAATTACTTGTGCAAACTAGGAGTACGAAATTAATTCGACCACTCGTCGTCTACCTTGGTTGGAGAGATTTTGAAATCAAGCCATAAACTGGAAAGGAGGGAGTAGTAACTTTTGTCTTGATTACTATTTGTGGCCTTGTATAGATGCAAAATGTATTTTTTTATAGTGGCCTTGCATAAGTAAATGGAGGGAGTACTAAAGGACATATATATTCCAAACAATATGATAATCTCTCTAACCAAGGTAGTAGGGACGAGGAGTAAACGGAGGGAGTACTAGTAAAAATTTCTCCTCGTCATGCGAGCCACCGCGCGCATGGGCGAGGGAGCGGGCGTAAGGCGTAGTAAGCAAGCTTCACCTCATCCTGCGAGCCACCACACCCATGGGCGAGGGAGACGTCATACTAAGCAAGCTTCTCGTCGTTCTGCGAGTTGATGGGACACATCAAAAATACTCCAGTGTATAGAGCCTTGCCTCTAAGTAGTCTCCACATGGTTTGCCTCTTTTTTAACATAACGCGTCAAGTCAAAATTTGTTTGTTCACCCGTGGTAGACGATCCTCCCTCCATCTAGTGGACAACCAGTACACGTGTCAAGTTACCACGTGGGCTGCCTTTTTGTACAGAAATGAGCTCCACCGTGTACCCACGCGGGTGTGGTTGGGAAAGAGACGGGAGTACGTGTGCCGTGCGTGCACTTCTTCTCTTCGTGCACGTCCCCCACCTACGTGGGTGTGTGTGAGAGGGACTATAGAGATACAAACCTAGACATAATGCGCCGTCCATCCCCATGCCTCCGCCCAGTCCGACCACCAGTCACCACCACGCCCCACTCCTCCTCACCTTATCTCTCATCTTTCTCCCTCCATTTTTATATACAAGGCCACTATCAAAATTACAATTTGCAGATATACAAGGCAACTAACACTAATCAATGCAATATTAATGGTGTTTGCCTCATAGTACTACTAGCAAAGGAGGACATTAATTATCTCTTGCATGCATGCGGGAGTGTGAGCATTGGCTTGATGTGCATGAAAGAGAAGAATACACATTAATTTACACGGCAAACAAGGAAACAAGGTGGCTTGCAACATTGAGTTAGAAGACATTAATTTTTGCCTTGGTACCTGTAATATGGGTTTGTGGCCTTGTATACAAAAATGGAGTCCGATAAAATTCTCGAGATAACATTTATCCGATAAAATTCTCGAGCAATCATTAGTTTTTACAAAATGGGATTACTCCTGCATGGGTCAATCACAACAGGTGTTTTGTAAAAAAATGCATCTTGATGTTCCATGCAATGCACGGGCATCTTGCTAGTCCATGAAAACAACACATGGCAAAATTCCACGGCGAACGAGGGATTTGAATCTGTTGGGAGGGGCTGTTTGGATCTTGCCTGGGGTAGCCAAAATATTGGCGTCCCTTTTGTCCATCGGTGCCTTTGCCACCGATGAACGAGGAATGGCTCGGGTTCTCATGCATCCTCCAGCGCTCACGTTGGAGACGAGCTCGCACGAGCTGTGTTCTTTTTGTCCCACCACGCCACCCGAGCCGCCCGCAGACCGACCGGCGACCCGCAAATTACGCCATCCAACCGTAGCCGCACACATTATGACAGCAAGTCAACCAACCGGACGAAATTCACGCAAACACGGCGATATTTCATATAAACAACGACGGAAATCATATAAGATACCGGATTTTCATATAAACATGACAGATTTCTTTACATCCAAATGAACTACGCGGTGCTAGTTCTAGACAGCACAGGTATATAATACCTGGCCTAAATGGTCGCCCGCCGATCGATTTTTGTTCCTCATGTCCGGCAGCACGATCACCGAACTACCGGGAGCCCCGGAGGTATATGCGGGGTCGACGAAGGTCCTCGCAACAAAAGGATCCGGCAAGACACCTGCTGTGTACGCCGGCGTCACCTCCGTGGTGGCCTTCATGGGACCCAAGTGGCGGCGGCCTCCCGTGTTCTACTTCTCCTCGATGATGGCGGCGGATGCGGAGGCGCTGGCCACCGACTCGCCGCTCTCCGCGCACCCGGCTTCTGTCGCTGCTTGCATGGCGCGGCCGCCGGCATGGGAGTCTCGGCCACAGAAACGGGAGACGCGGTACAAGGCGGCGGCATGGATGGCAGCAACGACGCCCGTGCGCCGCTCCTCGTCGAGCTGGCCTGGAGCGGCGAGTTGCTGAACCGCGCGCCGGCTTGGGGCGGCAACTGGCTCCGTCGGGTGAGGGGGGGGGGAGGTGGATCAGCGAGCTGCATAGCTCGTATCCGGCGGGCTCGGCGGTCCACCCAGCCGGCTTGGATGCGGAATAACTACTCTTCGTAAGCCATTGTAAGAGTGGACAAAATGGTGAAGGAGGAGATAGGGGAGCGGCGGAGGTGTGCGATTCTTGGCCGGCGTTTGGCCTCGTTTAAATAGGAGATTAAATAGACGGCGGACGGGAGGAGCTCGGCCGGCGTTGTGTTTAATGCCGGCCCGGTCATGAATGGACGTGTGTCCAGGTGGGTTTCTCGGCTTCCACACGGGCGGGTTTCATGGAGGCGTTTGAATGCGGCAAGGAGGCGTGTTCAGCCGGGCGTGCAGCGAGTGGCGCCCTCGACTCTGACGTAGGACAGCGCGTCGTTCTTCCACTGACGTGTGGGCTCTTTGGGTACATGGCCTGCATGTCAGTGACCCAACGCAGGCAACGCACAACAGAGGAACCTTTGGTGGGCCAGGGCGGTCAGGAGCGGGCATTTCATAAATCGATGATTGTTCATTGAGTGTGACGTCATCCTTTTCATGTAGATAAGCCTACTATGTTGATAGCCTGTTCGATACGTTGTGATTCATAAAGACCGCTACAAACATCAATGTTCTGCTTATCACAGATAAGATTGATTAATAACAAAGGGTGCATGCACGTATAGGTTGAGCGTGTATCTTGCGTCGTGTGCTGTGTGCATGCAGGCGTGCGAGTGTTGCGTGCGTGCAAGGGTACGTTTCAGTGTTGCATGCATGTGTGCGTACGTGCGTGTGTTCGTGAGTGCATGTGTACGCGTCAGTGTTGCACGCCTGCATGCGTGCGTGTGTTCGTTATGTGTAAGTGTCAGTGCTGCACGCCTGCATGCGTGCGTGTCTTGTGTGCGTGCATGTGTACGTGCGGGGTGAGGCTACACGTCAGTCGACTGACTTTTTCATCTCTGGTCATTAGATTTCCAGCCGTTGGATACGAAATCAAGGGCCTGTAGTTTATCATCAAACTCCACCCCCTGAGCTGCCAGCCACCACCGGCTGAACTGCCGGCCCGCCCTGAAACCACTCTTCACCGCCGGTCCGCCGCCGCACCGGCCATCCCTCTA